>NC_092651.1:8154784-8452284 GCF_032118995.1 Asterias amurensis
AAGTAACAAGGGCAAGCAGACTATGGTGTAGATCATTGTGAAGATCCAAGTAACAAGGGCAAGCAAACTATGGTGTAGATCATTGTGAAGATCCAAGTAACAAGGGCAAGCAAACTATGGTGTAGATCATTGTGAAGATCCAAGTAACAAGGGCAAGCAGACTATGGTGTAGATCATTGTGAAGATCCAAGTAACAAGGGCAAGCAGACTATGGTGTAGATCATTGTGAAGATCCAAGTAACAAGGGCAAGCAAACTATGGTGTAGATCATTGTGAAGATCCAAGTAACAAGGGCAAGCAGACTATGGTGTAGATCATTGTGAAGATCCAAGTAACAAGGGCAAGCAAACCATGGTGTAGATCATTGTGAAGATCCAAGTAACAAGGGCAAGCAGACTATGGTGTAGATCATTGTGAAGATCCAAGTAACAAGGGCAAGCAGACTATGGTGTAGATCATTGTGAAGATCCAAGTAACAAGGGCAAGCAAACTATGGTGTAGATCATTGTGAAGATCCAAGTAACAAGGGCAAGCAGACTATGGTGTAGATCATTGTGAAGATCCAAGTAACAAGGGCAAGCAGACTATGGTGTAGATCATTGTCAAGATCATAGAAACAAGGGCAAGCAGACTATGGTGTAGATTCAATTATTGTCCTTTTTGGGACAGGTGAATTTTAAGCGTTTAAATTTATTCTTCTTGGTGAAGTAAAGCGTATGGGGATTTGAGGCATTGCATGGTGAGGTATCAATGTATATTTGGTTTGCGGTAACACCATGTTTGTATCCACTTGCTAGATAATGTTCTTTTGAGAACTTGTCTTGCTTTATATTCTACTACCGCGGAGTAGATTTTGGGAATATCAGAGACAATTGTCAGAAAAATAGCCTGGACTATTAAAGCCATTGGACCCTTTCGGTACAGAAAAAAAAAAAAAAGTTCACAGATTTACAAATAACTTACAGGGTTTACAGAAGGTAATGGTGAAAGACTTCTCTTGAAATATTAGTCCATGAAATGCTTTACTTTTTGAGAAAACGGTAAAACAATATAAATTCTTGTTAACGAGAATTTCGGATTTGTTATAAACACATGTCATGACACGGCGAAACGCGCAAAAACAGGAATGGGTTTTCCCGTTATTTTCTCCCGACTCCGATGTCCGATTGAGCCTAAATTTCCACAGGATTGTTATTTTATATATAAGTTGTGATACACGAAGTGTGGGACTTGCACAATACTGTTTACCGAAAGTGTATAATGGCTTTAAGGAGGTGATGACTAAAGCAGGCTAGGCGAAACATTGAGACCAATTAAGAACTCACTCCAATTCAGTAACATTTTAACGAGAAGTCCCCTTGATCCACTAAGCGAAAGTAGTCCTGGCTGATTTCCTAGCAGGTAGATATACACATGGTGTTACTGCAAACCGAGGTTAAATTTACTGTTTTTTAGATTTTAATGAAGATCATGCATATAGGGACAGCAACCTCTAAACTTGGTTCCTGTGTGTCAAATAAATATAAGATCTTCAAGTCAAATTTAGCAATCATCAAGTTGATTGGTCTGAGGTCACCTCGGACGACCAATCAAGACACAGATATGGAAAGCTTACTTTCGGTCGTCTACATGCTGTGTGTCCATGGAGCAATAAACTTGCTCCATGGTCCACGTGTGTATTATGTATACCATGTATACAGTATACTATGCACGAGGTACTTGCATGTAATTGGTGTAGAAATTTACTGCTATCTCTATGTGAAATGAATGTAGGTTAAAGGTGAATATACACGCCAATTTGGAGGCCGGTCTCTGGCGTTATTCACGAGTGTGACGTCAGATGTTCAGGCTACAGGGGACCCTGAGTTTACCGAGAAATGGGAAAGATTGGACCACAGCAGTGACATAACTCTGGACAGTTGAGGGCGCCCTTTGCATTTCCAAACTGCCAGTGTGCTGTCCTGTAATTTGCTGGTTAAAAACAAATGATCATATACCTTAATGAGCTCTATGGATTGTCCAAGAAGAAAATGAAATTATTCTTGTATTGGAGTATAGTATGCCAGTATAATATTTCCTTCACAGATTTGTTATTTTAATTACCCATACAAACAGACATAAATTTATTTATATATTTAATTTATTTATTTGAGAGGCATGCCTAACATGTGTAATGCAAGTACCCTCCTGCACAAGAGTTGTTGTCGACTTTATACAATACTAGTTGAACTAAGTTCTGACACTGAAATCAGTACTTTATTTACTTCCTTTAAATTATTATATAATAATAATAATAATGTACATTTATAGGGCGCACATATCCATTGAAAATGCTCAAGGCGCCAACAAGAAAGTCATTAGAATGAAAAAACAAAACCGAAGGAAATTAATTAATTAAAAGCAACTCCCATCAGATGAGTTTTTAACTGTTTCTTAAATATTGATATGCTGGTGCATGACCTAATGGGTGGTGGTAAAGAGTTCCAGAGACGAGGGGCTGCTGCAGCAAAGGATCTATCCCCCCATGATCTGTTCGTTCTAAACTCTACCAGTTTCATGTCTGTCGATGATCGGAGGCCGACTCTTCCCGGAACAGAATATTTGACATGGCACGATAAATATTGCGGTGCTAAACCAGACAAAGACTTGTAGGTTAGCAAGAGAATCTTATAAACAATACTCTCATTGATGGGCAGCCAGTGAAGTTCTTTAAGTATATTGGATTGATGGATGCTGACCAGCTTGCTTGCACAACAAGACGGGCAGCTGAGTTTTGTGTCTTTTGCAGCCTATGGAGCAGATGTTTTGGAAGTCCGTACAGTAGTGCGTTACAGAAATCCAAACGAGAGGTGACAAAGGCGTGCACTAATTGTTGTGTAGCTTGAAGTGTCAAAAAATGCCTGATGGCACGGAGGTTACGCAGGCCATAATTAACAAGTTTCACGCAATTTGATATGTGATGAACCAGCGACAACTTGGGATCCAAGATAGCTCCAAGGTTCTTTACCTTCTCTGCAGGAACAACCAAGGACGACCCGATCTTTGTATGGGGTACCACGACCTTGGAGAGTTGCTGTCTGGAACCCAACAGAACAAACTCTGTCTTTGACTCATTCAACTTCAGATGACTCTCACCCATCCACCGCTGAATGTCAGAGATGCAGCGCTCCATCTGAGAGATACAATTGTCTACATTCTCCTGAGTTGGTAAGCAAGAGCTATACAGTTGTAAATCATTCGCATAAACGTGGTAGCCCAAATTGCACTTGGTTATGATATGCCGGAGGGGTAGCATGTACACACTGAAAAGCTGGGGGCCGAGAACCGATCCCTGTGGTACGGATGAATCCAGTTGAACAGTCTGTGAGGTTGCTTCTCGAAGATGTACTGCTTGAGATCGTTTAGACAGGTACGACTCAAACCAATCTAAAGCTGTACCGCCAAGTCCAAGTTGTCGTAGCCTTGTCAGCAATGTTGGATGGTCGACGGTGTCAAAGGCAGAGCTAAGATCGAGAAGGACAAGGGCCGTAATTCTACCTCCATCCATCGCAAGAAGTACATCATTCATTACCCTTAGGAGAGCAGTTTCCACACCATGTCCAGCTCTGTAGGCAGACTGGAAGGGATCATGAGAACTATTGTCACTGATGAAAGATTGAAGGCGTATGGATACTATGCGCTCTAACACCTTTCCAACGTATCTCAAGTTGGCAACCGGGCAATAATTACTAAGACACTGCCTGTCTAAATTGGGTTTCTTCAAAAGTGGCTTTATGAGAGCATGTTGGAGAAGTACAGGAAAACACCCCGATTTCAGCGATGCATTCACAAGTTGAGTCGCGTATGGGACAAAGTCATCCACAAACTCCTTAAGCAAGTTTGTCGGCAAAGGATCCAACCCACATGTTGAGGCTGGTGCAGTCATAATAACCTGTCTGACTTCAGTAAAAGAAGCTGGAGTGAAATCGGTCAAGAAAGGAGGTGGCAGCTCAACCTCTCCCATGCTATCAGAACCGGCCATTGCAGAATTCTCACTTGCAAGGGTTTTCTGGATGTTGGCAACTTTTGCGACAAAGTGGTCAGAGAAACGATCAGCCAAACTCTGGTCAGATGTGCCATCTGGTAATTTCGGTTCCTGTTTCTTGTGAAGGAGAGTGTCAACAATCTCAAAAAGGCGCTTCTGGTCACCGTTGCAAGCGATTATGGATGACGTGTAATAATGTTTTTCGGCTGTCTTGATAAGGTGAGAAACCTTCTGTCGTTGTGTTGTATATCGTACCCGGTCTTCATCTATACGTGTTGCACGCCACCGGCGCTCAAGTCTACGTCTCTGTGTTATTCTGTGTTGATGATAGTATGACGGATCCATAAACAATGTGTAAACAGGTCATTACAATTGATTCAACTGATATTGAGATTTGTGTAGAAGGACAATGCTAAGCATGTTGGTCCAAGTAGTGCTTACTGCAATTCAACATTGACTGAAAATGCTACAAAGATTGCCGTATAACGTTCAAATCTAGGCCTGGAACAACATGGAGGCCAGCCTGCCTCTGTTGCCCATAGTCTTGGCCTGGGTGCCCCTACAAAAGTTTCCAAGGGAAAAGCCGTTTCCTAGGGCCACATTTTATAAAGCCTATAAGCACAAAAACTTGCTTGGCACAAGCAACTTTTGCTAAGCAAAAATAGGTTATCAGCCATAATACCATACAGTTACCATTGCTGTGACTTACCTTCGTCATTTCTTGCTCAGCAAAGAAATTTGCTTAGCAGAATTTTCTGCTTAACAGCTTTATGAAATTGGTCCCAGGTAATATCTAGCCCTGCTTGGGAGTATAGTTAATCGAGATAACCCAGGATTCAGCATTCTGAGTGTTCATCATTCTTCCCATGAAAATTGCATCAATTGTAAAACAAACATGGGGTGGTCGATGGGTCAAAACTCCCCAGGAGTTTTGGGGTAATTGGCTCTTCACATGAAAATGGCTGCAGTCTTTGTTGAATAGCAATTCTTATTTCAGTACTGTTGTCCATGAGTTTATATTACAGTTGTTATTTCAATCCATTATAATGGTTCAATGAAAGTGGAAGGATCTTTTATTTCAAGTTCTGATAACTAAATACAATGGCCAAATAAACATTTTAGAAAACCATGATCCGCTTTACTGAAATACTACTACAATATTGTTTACATAAAACGCCAGTGTGAGATTCAAGCCAAAGTTAGAATCTCTATGATCAAAAAAGAGTAGTTGGTCATTCACATTATATACATTTACATGTGGTGCATGGTTTGTTTATACTGTTTTATTTATGAATCTATTACTATACTTTATATTATAGTTTGTACCCGTCCAATTTGAACCTGTTCAATAATACCAGGGTAGGTTTTATAATTTTGTATAAAGTATAGTTTTGTATCTTTAGTTTGCCCTACGGTTTTTGTTTTACAGTGTAACTTTTCCACCTGAAATCGCATACAATACGCCATGACAAATTCACCGAAAAAAAGTCCACCTTTTAATTTGGATATGAAATAAATTGGAAAACACAGGGGAACCCTTTCCTTACTTTTAATAAATTGACAAATTGATAAATTGATAACCTAATGTGTTAAATCCCAACTTTTTCTCAACTATTTGACAGAAGTAATTATAAGACAATACAGATTGGTGTATGTGTATGCAGTAATAACATCAACTTGTTGGAAATTTTCTGTGTAACAATAATTAGTGCAAGTAGATGTCAAATGTTAAAGGTAAAATGTTTGTACTCTTAATGTTGTTACAGTAGTGATTGCATGCAGAATATTCCACGAAAATTATTTTTAATAAAGAAAGAATATCAGATGCTCAATAGAGGGCAGTATTTGAAATGTGCGGTAAATACTACGAGTTTGACCAATATGTTTAATAGTATGGAAATAATGACTGCTATGGGGGGCACAGTAATGCATGAGTCGTTTTACGAGGCCCTAATAAATAAATGCAATAGCAACAATTTATAGTTTAATTTCAAGGGAAAGAAATGTTCTCAATATTTTTGTTAAATAGAACACGTATGCAGCAATGTTAAAACCTTAATATTTAATTGTAAACATAACGTTTAGAACCATATTCAAAGTACTGTTCCCAATTTAAGATATACCAATTAAAGATATACAATTTAAAATATAGTAAAGTATTTGTAATAGTTTGTTTGCGTTTTTTAATTGAAACTTTACGGCCCACGTGATACGCCCAAGTGTTTTATAGGGCAGCTTTTTTCCTATTTTATTTTGAACACATGTCAAAAATGTTGCATATGTTCTTTATTGAAACAGTATTTTATATCGTTCTTTTGTACAACAAATTGTTGTTTGTTTATACTTGTATTGAATCAATGTTTCGGGAATAAAATGTTGTATTTGTCACTTTTTTTGTTGTTATCGTCGCCTTTGTGTATTTGTTCAAAGTTCCATTGAAACAGCACTGCAGCGTCCACACATGTATAGTTACACACTACTGCGTTTACTTCACGTTCTTATAAAACAAGAGAACTTTTATTTGAGAGTATTTGGTTGTATGTGTTTATTTACTCATAGGCCTACTATGAGTGGTTTGAAGTTTTAAATGCACTGAACACATTGTGGTAAATGTCAAAGACCAGTTTGCTACCTCAATGGTGTATACAAGAACATTCGTGGCTCAATTTGTCATCGTTGTTGGGAGAGAACAATGAAAGAAAGAAAAACTTTACATTATTGCACTGGGTTCTTCTAGATGGCTAAAAATACTTCAGACCTGAAATATTCTATTTGAGTGAGAAACAACAATTTTTTCTCAAAAACTACATTCATTCATTCAAACTGATATTTATTCAGAGGGAGCCGTTTCTCACAATGTTTTATATATCAACAGCTCTCCATTACTCGTTACCAAGTAATTGTATAATAACAATCATTTAGAGTTATTACCCATAGTGTCCGGTGCCTTTAAAACAAGATCACTATAATCTTAGAGTATTTTGCTTTTATTAACTTATTTACTCATAGACCTACTTCATATAATATTTTGAAGCGGTTACTCTACTAAAAAAAAGTTGTTTGATTCAGGTTTTAAGCATTTTGCCACCGAAGTACCGTTTTAAATCCTTGCCGAAACCGTGAGTTAGTGACACCGTAGATAACGGGGTTAAGACAGTTGTTGAGATACACTAAGATGGTTATAGTCATTTCATTACGGTAAGACAGTGGGCTGTTTCTTATCAATGAGATGAGATGAGAGATGATGTAAGGCAGTGACAGGATGGAGGATAGGATAACAAGGACTATCATAGTCCGAGCGATGGCAATCTCATCCTTGGTCATGAAGATGTTTGAATGAGGATGTCTTGGTGACGGTGTCATATTTGCTCCGAGTCGGTTTACCCTTCCTCCATGGTCTACAACAGCAGCTTGTACCCTCAACCTACTAGCACGCACCTCCCGGAAAATCAACATGTAACATACCGTGATCACACCCTGCAAGATGAAACCGAACACAGTCAGGAATGTGATAGAGTATGAGAGACTGACCAGCCAATCCACCGTGCATGAGGGTTTGTGAGGCTCCCATTTAAACTCACTCCATCCAAACAGAGGAGGTACAGCAAGAGGGATGTTCATGATCCACATGATGAGGATGGGGTACACCATTGTATGGGATCGCCTCCCGTAGCTGAAACGGAACTTAATGCGTAGCAGGCGGTCAACAGCTATCAGGAGTAACGTTGACCTCTGTACTTGGCTCAAGAAAGTCCTAATAAATCCTTCTATCTGGCACATAACATCACCAAAGATCCATGCTTGGTTCGATACAGTGAAAGCAGTGAATGGTAGCACCAATGCCCCCATTGCCGCATCGCTTACGGCTAAATTGACGATCAACTTGCTCGTTGGTTTACAGCTAATTGTACGGACACTTATAAACGTCAAGCAGACAAGAACACCTCCGAGCATGGAGACGGTTGACTCGAAAATAAGAATCACCACATAAATGATAACTTCCACTTGATTTATATTGGGGCCATTGTCGGTAACAGTTTCATTTGGAGCTGAAATCATGATAAAGTATCTGCGACTGCAGGACTTGCAATCACAAAGTTGTGGGTTCGAATCCCCCAGCTAACCGCTGATCTCACTATGACTAGAAAAAAAATATTGTCGTCTAGTTTAATACTGAATCACAATTTCTTGATTTGTGCAATTCATAACCATAGGCGTTAAAACAATGTTTGTTTGAGAGACATTGGCTGTTGCCAGCCTGGTGTTTATATCCCCTTGTGTGCGTTTGTTGAGTTCCCTTGATGGGAAGATCATCTAAACATTCGTTGTTGCCCTTGTGGAACAGCCGGTAATTCCTCAGAATTCAAAAGTCCATGCCGGCACAATGCCGACACTCCTCTGTTCTGCAAACTTCGTTTAGAATTATCGATGTTATTGTGTACTGCTAAACTGTTCTGTTTTTGCTCTTGTTTTTCAGTCAGATAATTTGTAGCCTTCCACAAAATCTCATCGTGTAAATACGGATAAACTGCTGCCGATGTAATTCGTCTTCGATCCCGCGAATGTTATTCAATGTCATCACTCTGCGCTCGCTCATAAAAGGAGTTTTGCTAATTGTTTAAAGATGAAGTTTACTGTCGTAAAAGTCTTGCTTTCTTTTATAGCACTCGGCCTACTCTGTGTATCCCAGATTGAACAATGTAGATTGAAAGTAGTTTGATTATCACTCCGCATTCGCTAAGTTTCCTTAGAGTTTACTGTCGTAGAAGTATTATTCTTTTTTAGCATCGGCCTACTCTGTGTTTCCCAGATTGAACAATGTCAATCCACAACCATAATTCTCCTGAAGACGAGCAGAGTATACTGTTCGAAACGTCGAGACCACACCGGGCCTTTTCAGAGCCAAAT
This sequence comes from Asterias amurensis, assembly GCF_032118995.1. Lineage (NCBI taxonomy): Eukaryota > Metazoa > Echinodermata > Asteroidea > Forcipulatida > Asteriidae > Asterias > Asterias amurensis. The sequence goes on from NC_092651.1 coordinate 8,163,717, forward strand.
CCCCCAAAAGAGATATACAAATGGTTGTACCCGCAAGTTTACTATTATAGTTTCTTCCTAAATGTCAGTTCATGTCATGATCAATGCAAGCACACATGATACTTTGTGGCATGCTCTCTTGGTGGGGAGAGTGTAGCAATCACGGTGCCAGCGCATTCAGACTTTGAGCCTGTCCAGCAACGTGTAGTCGCATGCCAATCAACCATCCTTCTCAACTCTGGACTTTACTTTTGAGTATTTTGTGTGTGTTAAATTAAAATCAATTATCAAACTAAGAGAATACCATTGGTGCCAAGACATAGTATTACCGTCGGTGCTGTTTCATTCTACTTGGGCGTTGGTGCACTAATGCACTTCTTCTATTTGCTGCGTAGCGAGCAGTGAGTGTCGTTTCCATTTTCTGGGAAATTATTAACCCAAATTGTGTGTTCTGCTTTCGAATAGTTTCCGACTGGTTTTGATTGCCTGCATGTATAATCTAATCAACTACAGAGCCCTTTCCATTTTACATGAGGACTCCTAGTTGTGTTATTAAAGGCACTGGACACCTTTGGTAATTTCCAAAGACCTGTCTTCTCACTTGGTGTGTCCCAACATAAGCATAAAATAACAAACCTGTGAAAGTTTGGACTCAATTGCTCACAAGTTGCAAGAGAATAATGAAAGACAAACACTCTTGTTACACAACTTTTAGATTTCAGATGCATAATAAAAGGCTTCAGTTTAAAGGTCTTGTATTATTTGAGTGAGAAACTACCTCTTTCTCAAAAACTACGTTACTTCAGAGGGAGCGGTTTTTCCACAATGTTTTATACTATCAACAGCTCTGCACTGCTCGTTACCTAGTAAGTTTTTATGCTAAAAAATATTTTGAGTAATTGGGTCATTCCACCAAGTTGTGGAACACTTTATCTGTTTGTCTTGTGCACGGTTTTAGTCCTGCCCCATTTCTGCTGTATTTAATCAATGACTATCACAACAACGATTTTGCTTGGTACAATTTGGTCCTTGTAATTGGTGCACAAAGTGAATTTGCACAATAATGTATTTGAGTGTTGACAAATTTGAAAAATAAACATCTGGGCGTAACATGGACACGGTGTCCGTGTTACATCCAAATCATTTTTCATAAGAAGTTCCATTTAAATGTATTTCAACAATTTCATACTTCATCAAACATTTTCACAATCAACGGAGAATGTCACATGACATAATTGAGTCAAATGATTTCTTTTCATAATGTGGACAAATATTGCACAAAAATCACTCTGTTTCTCAACTTGTGGAATGGCCCATTATCAATAGTTCCCGGTGCCTTTAAACATCATTCGTAATTTCTGAAGATATGTTTTATTTTCTGTGCCGTGTGATTGAAGAGGGTTTGGATAACCATCTGCCAATCTTTGATATAGTTGAGATACGCCACACATGGCTTCAAGAGTCTCATCAATGGCCCCTGGTAATATTTGATTTATTATTTTATTTCCCAGCATATGATGTTTCCTACTTTTAAAGTGGATTTAATGTATGCAGGAGTTTTCGAAATTCGCATCACTGTCTTTGTTAGGACATGATTGTGGTGCAATTTCAAAGACAAGCTTATATATTTGCAACAAATTATTGTCTGCCGAGCAGAAATGTGCAGGATTGTATATGTGATATGGAAGTTTACTTGGTAACAATAATTTTGATACACACATAAGCAGCTTTATTGGCCCATATTTTCAATCTATTGTAATTTATTTTGTGTTTAGTTATTTGTGCGATCCTTGTGGACATTTCTTTCCCAAGCCTACTCGTGTAACCCGGGTGATGATGTTTTTTGGCGCTACTTAGCAACTGCGTTCGCAGTGGCAAGCCGTTGTACGGACCCGACAGCTCGCTGGCTCCAACCGTCTGATGACCATGGCCTGACTGCAACAGCACACAGTCCAACTTGACGGGCGAGATGAAGGTTCACGAGTAAGTAGTGAACTAAAAGTAATTGATTTATAGAAGTTGGATTCGAGGCAACCAAACAATCATTAGTTTATGAACTAGGTCTAATTAGAAATTTTATTTTAAGATATTTGCTCTCACTGATTTTTTGTATAAGTTGTTTACATTTTAATGAACTTTAAATGAATTTTTAATTAGAGAAAGAGCTCGTCGCTGATTGCTTGTATAAAAGTGCCCTTGATAATTAGTGGTATCAAAGTTATCAATAAAACGCTTCTAAATACCGTCCGTTTAAAGGCACTGGACACCTTTGATAATTGTGAAAGACCAGTATCTTCAATTGGCCTATCCCAAGATGTGCACAAATCTTTTAACTCATTAAGTTGGAAGAATGATGAAAGAAAAAACACCCTTGTTGCACAAATATTTGTGCTTTCAAACCGTTAAAAAAAGATTCAAGCCCGAAGTCTTTAAATATTTTAGTGAGAAATTACCTCTTTCTCTTAAAAACGACGTAACTTCAGAGGGAGCCGTTTCTCACAATGTTTTATACTATCAACAGCTCACCATTGCTCGTTACCAAGTACGTTTTTAGGCTTAATGTTTTGAGTAATTACCAATAATGTCCGGTGTCTTAAAGAAAGCTGTTGCGCATTCCAAAAGTAAAAGCTTTTCTGTATAACTGTAGGCCTAATGATTAACTTAACTATTATTCCTTTAAACTGGTGGGGGTGTAGAATGTCAATGAAGCACTCATGTGGGTCACGTGTATAAAGTCGGACGGTACTAACGAATACAGATTTCTTTTTGCCCCATTTAATTAATGTATTACTTATTAAATGTGTATTATACGTGGGTGATGGGGTTCTCACAGGGTGATGGGGGATGCCTTGTTTGAAACTAGTGTGTTCATTTTACTCTGTGATTGAACAAACTTAATGACAGATGCAACTTAGTTTTAAGTTGTTTTATTAGTTATAAGTTGTATTACAGTGTGTTTTGAATGTTCCCATGTTAACACTAAATCAGCCTCTTCGTAATGTGATTTTTAATAAACCTTCAGAGATTTTGAATGTAGCTACGGTAAAGTCTTTTCCTAACAAATATTGACCACAGTTCAACTAGAGTGTCAACTTTAATTGCTTATAAAATGTCTATATGGTTTTAAAATTGAGCTCATGTGCTGTTCCTTAGTAACCCTGAACATACAATAACTATACATTGTGATCGTTGTCTTCATAATATTTGCGTTTTAGGTGCTGTGAAGTGTGAACATTGTTTGCCGACCTGCGTTTCCTGCTTGCTACGATAGCTGAAACATCAATATTGAATCGTGGTAGGCCTCCCAGTGTGGCAGGGGAATCTGTGTGCCCCCCCCCCCCGGAAATTATGTGACACCCCCCCCCCCCATGCGGCAAGCTGTGTACAGCCCTTTTCTGATATATTGCGCCCTCTTGTGCCTTCTCTTTGCTTTTTCTCTTCAGCCTTATATGTTAACTTCCCATGTGACTGAATCTCCGGTGTGGCAGGAGATTGTGGTGTGCCCCCCCCCCGAAGTTCGGTACCCCCCCCCCAATAATATGGCGGACCGTGTACAAACTACTGACTCCCCACCCCCCCCCCCCCACACACCCCCACCACCACCCCCACCACCACCCCCACCCCCACCTGGGACACGGGCCCGGGGATTTATATCCACCGTGACCAGAGGACCCGCGAATTAAAACACAGAACGCAAATGTTTCCACTACTTAAACATTATCCCAACGAACAAAAGAAATTACAGTTTTATGAACATTCAACCGGACACATTTTATTTATTTGAATCTCACATCCGATCATTTTTTTATAATAATAAAAAGGAGAACTTATTCAAAGTATTATCGAATAGAAATAGAGGACTGCTTTATGTAAGTTATAATAAACCCAATAATGTTATAATAAAAATAATTTTCGTAAAATGCCTTTACTATAATGAAATCAACGAAAATATGTTTCATGATTGTGTTACGATATTATTCTATTCAAACATAACCATCACCCAAAGTAATTGTGTAGTAAGTTACAACCAAGGTTGTAGCTACCACGGTCGGAGCCGGTCGGCTATCACCGGCCCCAGCTTTTGCCGACCGGGATCCAACAAAAAATATCAAACTCCGACCGTCATAAATTTATGTGAAACTGTTCTAAATGCCATTGAAATAAGTGAAAAATAAAGAAAACAATCCTGTAAAACTCCTAATTAGGTGTGTATTTTATTTCTGTAAAATCAATCAAAACAATTTTCTCTCCAAAACCGCGATGTTCTCCGTGATTGTTGCTTAAAAATAAGCCGCTTGAATGCTGGAGTTCATGGAGTACTAAAAAAAGCACGCACAATCTCCGGCGTGCGTGTAGTATCCATGATGCACAACACCACATGGTAATACTCAAACGGTCGCCCACTGGTTCATGCAGCATGCACAGCACATAACACACACAGTCCGAAGTCCATCTTAACCAAGATTCCGCACGCTGTGATTGGCCATTGATGGCTGTTAATAAATCCATATTCATGATCTTCTTGGCTAGCCTTCTTCACAACACACGCTCACGAACGGAGTAAAGAATTGGCGAACGTTGTGCATCACGCCTGCAGACTGTATGCACAATGCACAGCCTTGGAGGAGTTCTAGTAACATGGACAACTTCTGCCAACAGAGGGCGTTGCGGGCCAAAGTTCATTGAATTATTTCTCAATGTGTGTTGTTGACCGATCGTTGATTCACGAAGATTTTGTTGCAAACGGAGATCAGAACATGTTCAAAACAAACAATTCTCAAACAACAAGTTCATTCAAATGGTTGTTGATAATTTAGGGCATAAATTAAGAGATAAAGTCGTCAAATTTTAGGGACTTTTTGTACCATATATGCAGCAGGCTAGTGAAAAAAACCTGCGGGCGATCAAGAATTTTGGTTGACTCGCCCGGCGTGCGGTTGAAAACAAAGTTATTTTGATGGGCGGACCATGTTGGTGGAGTCGTCGAAGTTGCATTAAATTTTTATTTAGAATTTTATTTAGATGATTTTCCTGTCTATTAATACTTGTTGGAAAAAAAAAAGGAAAAGACAAGAATCAATTTTTGAGTTTATTGAATGCACTTCGTTGAGAAATTGTCAATGAATACAACTCAGTGAAACATGGCTTTTCTATTTTACTAATGTGCTCCTTTTTGAAATGGAATAGTCTAGATTTTGCGGCAGTGATCGGACATGTGTCCCGTCATCCTGTGTTTCTGAACTTGTCTCTCCACTCTGCATTGCCTTCTGATGAATATATGCAACTGCAAGCTTTTCAATTGATAAATTCAACACTCAAAAATTCTGCCTAGTAGTCTACCTACCCTATTTTGAGATGGGATTTAAATCGTAAACAGAATATTAATTTTATTTATTTTACCCTAACATTTTACTTTAAAACTTAATAAGTATTTATTTTCTATGGCTCCCTGGACATGTTTTTTCCTTTGACAATGGCTATGTCAAGACACAAATAGGCAAGAGAGAGCCTGGGGAACCCATCAAAGCTTAAACAAAACCTAAAAATCTTCAGCTTCCAAAGAAGCCGGGTTGTGAGGCGCTACGCTGCCCCTACATGTACACCCACCCTCTCGACTATGCTCTCGACAAAATTAGCCGGCATCCAATTTGCCCTAGCTACAACAACCTTGGTTACAACTAAATATACAGCAAGTTTAACATACAAGATACATACGAATTATGAAACTTAACTGAATACAAATTTCTATAGATATGAAACGATAAACCGACGGTGCTTAAAGGCAGTGGACACTATTGGTAATTGTCAAAGACTAGCCTTCACAGTTGGTGTATCTCAACATATGCATAAAATAACACACCTGTGAAAATTTGAGCTCAATCGTTCATTGAAGTTGCGAGATAATAATGAAAGAAAAAACACCCTTGTCACACGAAGTTGTGTGCGTTTACATGGTTGATTTCGAGACCTCAAGTTCTAAATCTGAGGTCTCGAAATCAAATTCGTGGAAAATTACTTCTTTCTCGAAAACTATGGCACTTCAGAGGGAGCCGTTTCTCACAATGTTTTATACCATCAACCTCTCCCCATTACTCGTCACCAAGAAAGGTTTGATGCCAATAATTATTTTGAGTAATTACCAATAGTGTCCACTGCCTTTAAACCAATAACGGTGATATTATCATTGTTTAAAATGAAAAGGTATTACATTTAAAACCGAACGTGTGTTAATTATTTCAAAAGGAGACATTGGGTCACGTTAAACTATGTAGACTGGGTTGGTGTCCAATAATTGCTCAATAAAGTGTTTGATTGCTGTCATTAATAGTCGTTCAGCATTGCTTCATACTTTGTTTGTTTGTGATCATGTTGTCATTTGTTATAGCCCAATCTATCTACTGCATATTGGAGGCAATTAGTCCCACCAGCATGCTGAACATAACAGCCACGTAACCTGTAATGGGAAAGTAAACAATTGAGAGATAAATAAGCGATAGAAATGTGTGGGTGTAGCACATAACGAGGATGTCATTTGTAAGAACAAGGCGAAGACGTACTTTCGTTGGATATCGGACAATTTTTATAAACACTGGGGCGAACCCCTTCTCTTTATGATAAGTGCACTGGGTTATATACATGCTTTACAAAACACACGGGACCGACGGCTTTACGTCCCATCCAAAGGACAAAGCATCATGGCTAAGTGTCATGCATAAGGACACAAGTGTCATGGCTGGGGATTCGAACCCACACTCTGCTGATCAGAAAAACAAGAGCTTGAGTTCGGTGCTCTTAACCGCTAGGCCACGACACACGACACATACATGACACAATGACCAATATTACCTGCTTGTTTGACAGTGGCACTATCACCGTCACCATCGCCATCACCGGTAGTTGGAGCTGCTGCATCCACAATCTCAATGTCAGCAAAATGTACCTTCGTCATTGTGACTGGGGGAATATCGTCGTGTTGTACAGGCAAGCCTATTCAATGGGTGGAAATAATAATAACATGTCAACCGTTCACTCCCTGAATATTAATAACAAAACTTTATGATCTAGATTCAATGTATGTGTTCATTTTGTCGAAATATTTGTTTGTTTTACCACTGAGCCACTAATGACAAAATCGTTCACGAATAACGCAACTGAGCTCCAATGTCGATAACGTACTCTTTATACTTGTGTTGTTGACTCTAGACTCGAGTCACCAAATTGTGACTTGACTTGACTCTGGGAAAAAATTACCGTGAACTTGAGTTGAGGGGGAAAAGACTTGATGCTTGACCTGACTTGAGCAAGGATGACATGAGACTTTAAATTGACCTGAATTAATTGATTTTACGAAAATGCAAATATTGTTTATAAATGAATGGTGCAAAATAGAATCTTCGGCAAAGTTTTCTGCCTGATGTTTTTTTAGTGCATGCTCTTGCCACCTTGTCGTGAGGCCGCGCGTTAAATTTGCACTGATATTCATGAATTGAATTTACTGACTGGTCTTTTAACAGGTTTTTGATTTGTGTCTGTCACATCTTGGGACATTCTATGAATTGTGACTTGACTTGACTTAAGCCAAATTGGTCTTTGTGACTTGACTTGACTTAAGCCAAATTGGTCTTTGTGACTTGACTTGACTTAAGCCAAATTGGTCTTTGTGACTTGACTTGACTTAAGCCAAATTGGTCTTTGTGACTTGACTTGACTTAAGCCAAATTGGTCTTTGTGACTTGACTTGACTTGAACCAAATTGGTCTTTGTGACTTGACTTGACTTGACTTGAACCAAATTGGTCTGTGTGACTTGAGCCAAATTGGTCTTTGTGACTTGACTTGACTTGAGAAACAATGACTTGGTTACAACACTGCGTGATAGCGTATACTGCCGACATTTGGTGTTGACTGCTTACCGTTGAGCAGTGGTCCTCTTGCGAAGAACATGTAGTAATCGGTTTGAGTCACGTCAAATACCTTCCCTCCAGTCGTGATACTGACGTTACGTTCTAGACGACAGCTCACTTTGCCTTCGGAGTAGTTGATCTCTTTCACAGTTATCCCATCGCTCTGGAATATGAAGACAATATTCCATAAAGGCACTGGACATATTTGGTAATTACTCAAAATGATTGTCAGCATAAAAACTTACTTGGTAACGAGCAATGGAGAGCTGTTGATAGTATAAAACATTGTGAGAAACGGCTCCCTCTGAAGTAACGTCGTTTTTAAGAAAGAGGTAATTTAAAAAAAATGATGATTATGTTTATTTAATGTTTTGTCACAGATATCGGGAGATCGTATAATCATTCTCTTCAAACTTGTCAGCAACCATCTGATCGTCTCATTTGGGCTTTACTTGTTGGTGAGTCTTTTTGTTGATTCTAGTGGTACAGTTCATTTTCAAACCGTTCACAAAAGTTTGCATCTATCGCCTCCTGTGTAGGCCTACTTGTGCACCGACAACGATCATTTAGTTTGTGTCCCATACCATACCCCGAGACCAAACTTCTTTCGAAGAGCCAGTTTGCCACAGAGGGCGCACTTTCACTTAGATATGCTACCCAATGACCAAGCCAGTTTTTCCTCTGAGTTCTTCCTTACCGTTTCCTGTGCAATATTTGTCCTTCCGCTGTTGTAACGATGCTCAAACCTGGCAGTTGCGTTCCCAGTCTTCATGCACATAAGAACATGGTCATCTCCCTATAAATGATCAAAGATACATACGTTCTCAATAAAACGTTATTTTGTCAACTGTGAGTTTCTCAGTAGTAAAGGCTACACATAATCGATGAATGATAAAAACACACGAGATTCTTTCTTCCCAATGCAAAATAGCATATTAAAAATGATATGTTCAGACAAACCAAAAAGCGCTGTTGTTTGTTTGTTTGTTTTTTTGTTTGTTTGTTTGTTTTTGTTTTGTTTTTTTTTTTTTGTTTTTTTTTTTGGGGGGGGGCCTGTGTACGTGCCAGTGTGGCTGGAAATTATGTCCCCCGGAGTTTTCGTGCCCCACCCCCTCCAACCAAATTTCAAATGAACACATTTCTTCTGATAGCGTCTCTTTTGAATCACCCTTCTCCAGTTAATTTTCCATAATGGGGGACAGAATCGCAGCGGGCCGCCTTCCCTTTGACCTCGGGAAATAAAGGTTGACCCTTAGTTACAAATCCCCTCTTACAGGTCATTAAGCACTAGTTCTAGAAAGAATCTGTTGTAATTCAGTGATGCATGTGGTAATTAGTTCTGAATACCCAGTTGTTGCTCATATTATGAGCCAGTGGCTTGTTGACAATGACGGCGCCCTTTAACGATGTGGGCGTAACTGGTCAGGGCCTAATTTCATAAAGCCTGTAAGCGCAATAACTTGCTTAGCACAACCAACTTTTTCTTAGAAAAAAGGGTTACCAGCCAGAATGCCATACAGTTACCATTGCTGCTACTGGTACCCCGGTCATTTAGTGCTTAGCCAGGATTTTTTTGATAAGCAGAATTTTCTGCTTAATAGCTTTATTAGGCCGAGAGCAATACACAGCACTGGGTCAGAGTGAACCATGTGTACCTGATTTAGGAAAAACGTGACCCCGACTTACGAGACCTCCAATTCACACCTACCACTCTCGATTAAATTCACTTCGATTTTACTTCGATGAAGATGATTCGCAGCATTTGGGTGGTGCCATAATTTCAAAAACATCCAAACGCGCGCGCGCGAACTCCTCCAATAAAGTTTTAGCATTTTGTCTGAAGAAAGATGAGAGTTTTGAGCGAAGCTTTGATGTGGTCCAGGTTGTCAATTTTGCATAGAAATGATTGGAGTGGGTTCAACAAGCGAGGAGCAATAGAGAAAAAACCCGGTCTCCATATATCTCTTGAGATGGTTAATGGGCATCTGCAGAGTAAGACCAGGGCCCAATTTCATAGCGCTGCTAAGCACAACAATTTGCTTAGCATGAGATTTCTTCCTTGATAAAAACAGGATTACCATCCATATTTCAATTTGTTGCATATTGCTTGTTACTTGTATATTCAGCTGTTGTTTGCTTATCCTGAAACTCACGTGGAAATTTGGTTGGTTAGTTGTTTATCAAGGAAGACATTTCGTGCTTAGCACATTTTTGTGCTTAGCAGCTCTATGAAATTGGGCCCTGATGAGCGTACCTCTAGCCTGCCTCTAGGTATACCGGGCAATCTCAGTGGTCTAGTTGGTATGACACTGCTCTAGAATCGCAGGTCGTGAGTTCGAATCCCACCCACACAGTGGTAAGATCGGTGTATACACATGGGTAGGGTAAGATTGATAGTAATGAGCTCGTTTGGGAAGGGTTTTAGGTATATAGTATAGATGCCTAACTTACCATTTGTCGATCGTCTGAGAAGCCTACAGCGACCCAGCCTGTCGTAGTAGCAGCTATTTTCAGGTTGAGCTTAGTCTCATCATCATTCAGGCTCCAGACAACTTCATAGTCACACGTCCCATACGCGCATTCAGCTGGTAACATGTAACAAGATTGTTGCATACCACAGTGATACTCTGCGTCAGCAGACAACATCACCATCGAAATAAGAAAGAGCGGGAGAAGATTTTGCAACTTGGTCGCCATGGTAAAAGGAGATCTCAAAAACTTCTTCAGATTTGAAGTGTGTCAGAGCGAAAGGACAAGGGTGTCATGTGCGGCAAACTGATACCTTTGAAGTGATGCGGTTCCTAATGCGATATTGGTATATATAGAATATTAAACCCCCTTGGTGAAAGAGGTCACTCCTTAATCGGCGAGAAGACTAATCCGTCAAAATAAACGGCACCGTGCTACCAGACTTCTTTATGTTTTGGTGAATCGTAAATAAAAAGTTGTCGTAAACTATAGTTGTTGATTTCTATACATGAGTGGCGTGTTACCTTCATTTAGATCAACACGATACCATGATAACCTTGACGGGACACAATGGTGTGTACAAAAATAAAAAATATAGAATGGGAGTTCGCGGTACTTTTAGAGTTCATAGTATAGGTGAAGTTGCTGAAATAGATTAAGGGTTAATCTTTGCCAAAATCATGCTCAAATCTTATTTCAAAATCCGCTTAAATGAATAAACTTAACTGATTTGCAAAATATTGAAAATGGCAGTACTGGACATTGGTGACTATTTCGATTTGTGCCAAATGTTTTCCCGTTGTTTTTTTACAACTCAATCATAATCATTTATTAAACAATTGTAAAATTGGAGTGGTATAGTTGACCCCAAAATATTAACAGAAATCTTACACGGACTCAGAAAATAGTAATTTTATGTTTTTTCAAAAAATAAGTGAACACCTTTTTTTTTGGACTTCTGTTAGGGAATGGAAACTTTAATTTATTATATTTTTGTGAAGTCACACTTTTCAAGTGGTAGTTTTTAACACTACACATGTGTCAACTTATCCATAGAACGTGATGATCACAGCACATTATTTAAAATATATCACATAAAAAAATCAAAGTCTGCGACTCGCTGGTATATTGCGCCCTCTCTGGCTAGCTAAACGTATTATTAGACTTTTTGTGTAAACAAAGTCCCGTTGCAAATCAAGTAATTGCAAATTGTAAGCAATACGACATCTAACAAACTTAATTACCATTGACAAGGTGATATGATTTAAAGTTGTTGAGCGGATGATTTTTGTTGACTATATTGGCTTTAAAACAGATTAATTGAAACTTAATGGCCTACACATCCTAGGGAAACACTTGACAGACTTAGAGAAGTCTAACTTCAAGTGTCCACACGACTTGAGCCAGCGCTACACACGCATGGTCTTTACAAGATGACAACACTGTCCTGTTATTTTCGTCGTTCATTTCTTACAAGGGCATAACGTATGCAGAAGAATTATGTGTTTGCCATGGCAACGTTTTTTGTTTGGACGTTCCTTCTGCTATTAGCTACTGCTGTTATCTTTATAAATGGTGGTAAGTATTTCTTCTTTCTTCTGAAGTATGGTGGAACTGTTTACTTTCCCGACCCTGGCCTGGGAATCGGGCTAGCTAGCTAGGCAGTATTCAGTTTAGTAACTGGGGCTGTGTCTGTCTGTTCCGCTGTACATTTCGTTTGAAAATGCAAAATTTCCATTTTTGTTAAATGAGTCCAGAACGCCTGTTAGTGTTACTGGGTCTAGTCTAGGTCCGGTGTACTCCTAGAAAATGGAGGAAGAAATATTTCTTCCTCCATCCATATATGGTTCTGCTATAAAAAAAATATAATATAATTATAATATCATCATCCCCACAAACGAGGAGACGATATAGCGGAACGAACCTCATCATATCATACTTCTATCATGGAGGTACAAATCTATCTAGGAGTAGGTCCGGTGTCATGACAAAAACTGTCCGCTGGCAATAAGTGTCCGCTGAGCATGCGCAGTAGACTCCGGACACTATTTGGCACGTATTACTTGACAAATTATTTGGCACGTATTACGTGACAAATAGTGTCCACCCAATAAATAGTGTCCAGGCGCCAGGCATATGCTACTGCTGCTGATTATTTTTAACCAAATACAACCAAGAAGCGTTCAAGTAAATACAAGCGAAGTTAAAAAATAGACGAACAGAAAACTTACTCTCAAAAGTATATCAAGATTAGTATTTTACTATGGTAAAAGTGCAGGTTTAAAAAGTCAGATTGTGCTCAATGTTAAAGGAACACGTTGCCTTGGATCGGTCGAGTTGGTCTTTGAAAAGCGTCCTGTAACCGTTTGTTATAAAAATGGATATGGTTAGAAAGATGTTGTTAAAGTAGAATACAATGATCTACACAAATATGCCTCGAAATTGCGTGGTTTTCGTTTTACCTCGTCGACAAACACGGTCGGCCATTTATGGGAGTCACAACTTTGACTCCCATAAATGGCCGACCGTGTTAGTTCGCGGCGAAAAATGAAAACCGTGCAATTTGGAGGGATACTTGTGTGGATCATTAAATTCTACTTTTAAAACACCTTTCTAACCATATGCATTTCATAACAAACGGTTTCAACTGCTTTTCAAAGACCAACTCGTCCGATCCAAGGCAACGTGTTCCTTTAAGAATTATTTATAATTACAACCAAGAAAGCGTTCAAGTAAATACTTGTCAAGTAACAAAATAGACGAAGTGTTAATTTCAAAAGTATGTCAAGATTAGTATTTTACATAAAGTACGAATTGCGAAAGTGTAATAAATGATAAATAATGCAAATATTTATAATCAAATACAAGCAGAAATGTAAAACTAAAAGGTTAAAAATGAAGCAAGGCACGTAAGCAATGTTGATGCATGCTAACCCAAACACTATTTAGCAAGCTTCCGTAACAATGTGACGTCTTAGAAGCTTGACCAATCAGAACGCAATCTGCTAATAAGCGGACACTTATTGCCAGCGGACAGTTTTTGTTGACACTGGTGTTGGCACATGAATAGTGCCATTACGCTGGACTCCGCTTAGCCCACCTTGTTGAGCTGTGGCTCTCTTTTAATATCGGTCTCATCACAGTCGCCATTACATGAATGGCGACTGTGATGAGACCGGTGTTAAAAGAGAGCCATAATCAGCTCTTACAAGGTTGGCTAGACCCTGCTGGACTCCCTCCACTTCTTCAAGTTTAAATCAAGAAGCGGAGGGAGTCCAACGTATTGGCACTATTGATGGGGATAGTCGGGTGCAGCCCTGCATGATCAAATAGCCCCAGTTTCGAGTTACTGGGTCTGGTTGGTGACACACTGTCGCAGGGCTGTGTATGCTTCGTTTTTGGAAGGGCAAGGGCACCAAGGCATTTTCTCTTTGGCAAAGGGCACCCTATGAGGAAATTGTAAATTTCTACTGTAGAGCATTTCAAGGGCACCAAGGCAATGGCAAGGGGCAACAGAGGCAATCGCCTTCAATGCCTCCGTGAAGTATCAGGCCTGCTGTCGTACATTGTACTTGAGTATTTTTGTGTTTTGTTATGCTGCGGTAGAAGGCTGTGTCCTCCACCAGCTTATTATTGTTAGTACCACTCACTACCACTGCACTAGTGTGTGACGCAGCGTCAGTAGTAATCACTAGGTCGCTATTCAATGTACGTGCATGTACATTAAGTATACATGTAGCTGTACACAGTAAAGTATAGTGTTATTTGCACAAAAATAAAAATTGTAATAATAATATTATAAGCCATACGATTTTATCAGGCTATACTTATAATAATTTACTACCTGAGGCTAAAGTTATGATGCTAGGCCTACATGTACCAAGGTACCATTCCTTCCTCCATGGGCCTACTAACTGCATCGGTCTGGGAAAGCTTGATATAGTTAGATATCATTTGCTGAAGGGTGATAATTCCTTAGCTTAGCATTTCACTCAGTGGGAAAGTCCCACAGGCTTATTCATGGTAATTTAATATAGCATTGCTACATTAAATTAAATTAAGTCTACATCTTACTGGTGCAGTTTGCCAGTATTACAAATGGTGCACTTACAATGTAGATAGTTTGGCTGACACCTGCCCCTGGTTGCTTGGATATTAATAATTAAAAAAAATTCCTGTGTTTATTAAATGTCTTGTTAATTGTCGTTGTAGCTGGCTGGAAATAGGGTAATTCATACAAATATTGATTTATAGATCATCTTGGCTTAGAATTCTTGTGTCTTACTAATTAGGAAAATGAAGACGGCCTTTAATTATTGTACCTTAATTAGTAACACCATTAGTTTAACTGTTCAATTTGTGTCTTAGTCCTTTTGTCCTCTCTCAAAACGTGTAAGGTCAAGGCCATGTGGTTTATAGAACCGAACTCAAGCTCTCGTGTTTCTGATCAGCACAGTGTAGGTTCGATTCCTGGTCTTGACACTTGTTTCCTTTTAAGCAAGACACTTAAGACTGGGTTGCTCTAAAAATCAAAGAAGTGGTGGCAGACTTTCAAAAATGGATTTCGTTTAAACTTTGCACAAGTGAAGGCCATCAACCAAAATGTAAAAATAAAGCATAAGTTTTGCATTTACACCTTCGTTGCCATGGCAACGGTCAAAAGTAGAAAATTACCATATTTCACCTAATTTAGCTCTTTTCATGAGTAAAAATTACCCAAAGTTGAGGGCTCCACTGTGTAAAAACCAAATAGTGGACCTACTTCTCAGCTGGTTATGATAAATATGCATACTTAATCTTTCCAAAAATGCGTTTGACAAAAGTACAGTTAATTGTGAATGGAAGATTCCATTATTTCAAAAAGGGGTGTTTTGAGGAAAAGTCAATTTGGGAAATACAGGGGGTTGCTAAAATTGTCAGAAGTCCCAAAGTGGCATATTTAGGAAAGGTTTGCTTCCAGGCATGAAAGATAAGATACTGGTCTGTAAGAATTTAAAAAAAAAAAGTTTGGTATTTGTTGTACTGGGGAGCAGTGCTGCCATAAACTTCGTCCTTTTTTGGAAAAAAATGTGTTTATTTTCAAATTGTATAACAAAAAAATATGAATTTTAGTTTTAAAGGAACACGTTGCCTTGGATCGGTCGAGTTGGTCTTTGAAAAGCGTTTGTAACCGTTTTTTATAAAATGCATATGGGTAGAAAGATGTTGTAAAAGTAGAATACAATGATCCACACAAACATGCCTCGAAATTGCATGGTTTTCCTTTTACCTCGTCGACTAACACGCCGGCCATTTATGGGGGTCAAAATTTTGACTTCCATAAATGGCCGACCATTTTAGTTCGCACAGTAGAAGGAAAACCACGCAATTTCGAGGCAAACTTGTGTGGATCATTGTATTCTACTTTTATAACATCTTTCGAACCATATGCATTTTATAAAAAACGGTTACAAGCGCTTTTGTTTTGACCAACTCGTCCGATCCAAGGCAACGTGTTCCTTTAATGGATTTTGTTTACTCTTTGCACATGTTAATTCCTTCAACCAAAGTGTAAAAAGAATGCATAGTTTTTGCATTGCACTTTGGTTGCCATGACAACGGTTAAAAATTAGGAAATTGCCATATTTCACCTAATTTAGCTCTTTTCTGAAAATTACCCAAAGTTGAAGGCTTCACTGTGTAAAGACCAAATATATTACCTGCCTTTCAACTGAATATGGTAAATATACACCCTTGGTCTTTCCAAAAGTGCACCTGACACAGATACAGTCAATTGTAAATGGAATAATCCATTATTTCAAAAAGGGGTGTTTTGAACAAAGTTTAATTTGGGAAATAGAGGGGGTTGCTAAGTTTGTCAGAAGTCCGAAAGTAGCATATTTAGGAAAGTTGGGCTACCAGGCTTGAAAGATAAGATACTGGTCTGTAGGAATTTCAAAAAAAATGTTTTGGTATTTGTTGAACTGGGGAGCAGTGTTGTCAGAAGCTTCATGTTTTTTAGCGATTGTATAGATGTAAAGTTGTAAAATAATGCTCTTTTTATGACTTTCTACATGCTTAACAATGATGAAGACTGACAAAATATCAAGACAAAATATAATAAAGCATCTTATGACAACATATCTCCCAGTTGTATAAACAGGCATCACATAATTAAAAAAGAAAGTTTTTGTATTTTTTTAACTGTGGAGCAGTGTTGCCAGAAACTTAATGCCTTTAAAAAAAAAGGGTGTATTTTGCAAATTTCATAATCATATGAAAAAAATCATGCTCTCTTATTACTTTTTACACGCTGAACAATGATGTTGATTGAAAAAAAACAGGCACACAATAGAGCAAAGCAACTTACAAGTATAAAAATATAACTCTCAATTGTATAAACATGCATCACAAAGAGATTCTGTGGTATGTTTGTGGTCATTTACGTTTGGCTATAGCAGCTATACAACCTTAAACAAAACGTTCAATTTTCTTGACAAAATGGACGTTCACAGCTCTTCGTTTGAACATCAAAAATGTCTAACACGTCCTTAACACTGCACAGAGGCATCACATAATCAGTGACTGCGTGTACAATTAATGGTCACGTAAATCAATTAATTTCCAAGTTCCCTAATGGAACATAGCCGGATAACACTATTACCAGCCGAATTAGCTTGGGGTGAGTCTTCGAACTATACATTGTATACAGTTATAGTTATATTTTTTATACTTGTAAGCTACTTTGCTTTTTTTTCATTTTTTTTTCAATCAACATCATTGTTCAGCATGTAAGAAATGCCAATAAAGAGAATTAATTTGTTCTATTTTTTTTCTTCAAATTTTACCATGTTAAGGCAGTGTCACTACATGATACAGTTGCCTATTTGTGCTCCCCAGACATGAAAACACAAATAATCGCCCAATCACAACCGAAATGGCAAATATTCCCTAAAGGTGACTGAAGACAGCACAAACTTTCCTACTATTAATGATGTGCAATGGAAATTTTAAAAAGGGACTTTCAATCAAGGAGGCGCTTTGTAATGCATTGTCAACAAGATTTGATATGCTTGGGGGCTGGGCATGCAGGGGGGTAGTATAAAATCAAAAAATTAGGTTATTAAAAATATTCTTGATCAATGTTGGGTAGTCCACAAGGCTACAGGGTGCTCATGAAAGGTGACGGATTGATGGAAGACTTAAAAGTATTATTTTATTAATGTTATTTATTCAATCTAAAGAAAACAAGTTAAAAATGCATTTTTTTTAGACAGTACTGTGTTACAACAGGATACAATTGCCCAAGTTTTTCTCAAAATGGAAGGACCAATGTTGGCCCGAAATACAACCGAAAGGAAAACATTCTGAGACCCCTGGCAAATTGTCATTTTGAGGGCCAAAAATAGGGTAAAAATGTTGATTTTGCCAATTTCTAAAAACATGCGCTAATGATGTTCTAAAAATAGCATTAGGGTAAAAGTTAAAGCAATAATTTTTTTGTCTCAAGTTAAGCATAGGACGACTCAATGTATTGATGTGAAAGGTTTTATGAAAAAAAGAATGCACAGTTTTTTTGACGCCAAAATTGGCAAAAAATAGCCAAAACACAAATGAGCTGTTGCCATGGCAACGGGCTACATAGTGATTTCAAAAGTTTAGTTTGTTTGAATGCACCTCAAGTCCCTTCCGCCCATAAGGTTTTACCCCCCAAAAAAAATCCTGATATTTTTACCTAATAATAATGTCTAATTTTTTTTGCCATTTGTTGCGTTTTTGCCCTGCCAAAGTGCTAACTTTCCGGCAAAACTGTGTTCGCGCACTTAAAATACCAAAACATATTATTGCATTTTTATGTAGGTTGGTACCTTATCTTCCAACTATAAAAGTGTCATAATCCACAAAGTGCCACTTTCGGACTTCGATACACCTATTTTTCGCTATAAGAAAGTATGACAAAAACACCCCTATTTGAAATAGTGGTTTGATCCAAAGTTGATGGCACACTTAATTTTTAAAAATATTTTCTGAAAGAGTAAACATGGTTGTGCAACATGTGTGAAAGAAAAACTTCAACGTTTTCCCATTTAGACGTACCAGTGCTTTCAGTTTACCTATATTTTACCTATGTTTTTTATAAAATGCATACGGGTAGAAAGATGTTGTAAAAGTAGAATACAATGATCCACACAAACATGCCTCGAAATTGCACGGTTTTCCTTTTACCTCGTCGACTAACGCGGTCGGCCATTTATGGGAGTCAAAATTTTGACTCCCATAAATGGCCAACCGTGTTAGTTCACACAGTAACAGGAAAACCAGGCAATTTCGAGGCAAACTTGTGTGGATCATTGTATTCTACTTTTAAAACATCTTTCCAACCATATGCAATTAATAAAAAACGGTTACAAACACTTTTTATCGACCAACTCGTCCGATCCAAGGCAACATGTTCCTTTAACCATTGCTTCGTCCTTCGGATGGGACGTAAAAGCTGTCCCTGTGTATTATTATAAAAGCTATCAACGCACGTTAAAGACCCCGGTACACACTTAATATTGTAGTGAAGAGAAGGGGTTGGCCCGGTGTGTCTGGCAGTGCAACCATGGAGGAAGGGAGAGAAGGAGCTTGAACACAGGGACTTCAAAAGTCGAACCTGTGGTACCGTGGTTGTTTAACGACCCTTCGTAATCACCCACATACCTTATACAGACAATGGGCGACCTGGCGTATGTGAGTTTGCGCGTGCCCACTTGGTTCTTCACTCAACTACGGTGTCGTATGTCGTATGGGTATAATACAGAAAAAAACAACTTTTTTGAGACCTGGTAAAAATTGTGTACACTTGTGCCCACCAAATCAAAAAACACAATTGAATACCAACCACCCTCGTGTGCTAATACCCAAATTTTGAACCACCGCTAGTGACCGGAAAGTCACAAAAAATGTAAAAATATGCCATGATGTTTCCGTGAAACACCACAAAGGGGAAATGAAAACGTGTATATTCACAATTCTTGTCTCCAATGATTCAACTTTACACAAAGGCATTGGCGCAGTCTGGTGGTACCACACCTTCTGTACAAAGAGATATAATCCTGCTGGTTATCGGCCGTCCAGCTGGAGGTCTCTTATCTTTTTCCACTGGTCAGACAGGGGCATTGTCGGGGTTTTCTTTTGTTACTCTGCGGTTTTGCGGGTCGTTCAAGCTCCTTCTCTTCCTTTCTCCATGGTGCAACTATCTTTAATTATGAAGGCTGCACTAGAAAGGAAGAATAGAAAGAAAGTCTTAGATGTTAAGTTTGTATCAGGGATATCGTTTTGGTTTTACCCATATACACCAAATTCTGATAAAATTAGAAAAAAATGATAAGATAAGAAAAAAGAAGAAAATGGATTACCTTACTTCTTAAGAGGATCTTGTGCTTTGCATTTAAATTTGTTTTTTGTTTGTGTTTTGTTGTTGTTTGAGTATTTGGAGGGGATGTGTTTACGAAAGACATACATTAACTCAGTTTGCATCATTTCTCACAGATTCAAGACCCAATGTGCTTTTCCTGATCATTGATGATTTCCGACCCGCCTTAGGGAGTTATGGAGAGCAAGTAATTACACCCAACATGGACCAGCTTGCTGCTCAATCAATCAGATTTACAGATGCCCACGCACAGGTAAAGCCTTCATGGTCTGTTTATCAATAAATTCAATCTAGGAAGTAAAGGTTATGGTTGCCGAAATGATGTGTTCTTTGTTAGAAGACGTTTTCAACCACTTTAAGATTAATTTGTGTTTTTGTGGGGATGAAAAATTTTACAATCTGGAGAAAAATAACAGGTCATGTTGAATTCATAGACTCATTTTATTCCTCGTCCTACATACATTGTATGTCACTGCCAATAAGTAAAATCTTCAAATCAGTGGTAACCTCAGCATAGTGTTCACTTTCTGCATTTCACACCTTTTTATCATGTATTCAGTATATAATAGGCCCCAACAATACTTTCAAAAACACAGTACATTTACACCTCACTTTAAGCCATTATACACTTTCGGTACAAAACAAAGTTCACAGATTTACGCTGTGGCGCAATATGCAGTCAAACAGGAACACTAGGGGGGGGGGGGTCTTCTCTTTTTGAGAAGGGCGCTAGGTTTTTACCTAATTGTGGCTTCCTTACAGACACAAGTGACACGACCAGGATTCAAACCCACACTCTGCTGATCAGAAACACCTCAGCCCACAGAATGGCCATAAATTCTTGAATAAACGCGTTGTAAATTGAGTATTGTAAAGGAAGTGGACACTAGCTATTGGTAACTATTCAAAATAATTATTAGCATAAATTATGAGAAACGGCTCCGTCTAAAGTATTAACGTAGTTTTCAAGAAAGAAGTAATTTTCCACGAATTTGATTTGGAGACCTCAGAGTTAGATTTTGAGGTCTCGAAATCAAGCATCTGAAAGCACACAACTTCAAAAGACAAGGTTTTTTTTCTTCCATTATTATCTCGCAACTTCGCAGCCAATTGAGCTCAAATTTTCACAGGTTTGTTATTTTATGCATTGTTGAGATACACCAAGTGAGAAGTAAGTAATGCATGAATATTTGTAAGAAGCTTTCCAAGCTTTGTATGATTTTGAAGCAATCTGCAGGGAGGCATACTTGGCGCAGTTATCATGTACAATTCGAGGCAGAGGCCGCCCTTAGCTTTGCTGGATAGACAGTGTCCAGAGTGGAGTAACAGAAGTGTACGAGAGCTTCTAAGAGCAGCGATTGAAAGAGATCAGGTGCGCCGCCATTACATTTTGAGGATGAGGCGGCCACCGATACAAGTCTTTGCTGAATGATAATGCTTTTATTTGTATTTTCCAATGATGTAAAAACAGGTACTCTTGTAACAATCTGGTATCCTTTTCGTTTTGCAGCAAGCTTTGTGTGCTCCAAGTAGGATATCTTTCTTGACGAGTAGGAGACCAGACTCAACTCGCCTGTGGGACTTCATGTCCAGCTACTGGCGAGATGCAGCCGGAAATTTCACAACATTACCTCAGCATTTCAAAGAGAATGGTTATTACACAGTGTCGTTGGGAAAAGTTTTCCACAGGGGTAGGTATTGAATTTACAGATGGTCAAGACATACTTACATATTAACCATTCAATATATTTGTGACAAAGTGGGACATGCACCGTTATAAGTGCACAAGTAGGGGCTACTATTTCTGTCCACACTCGAGCCTGATACTTAACGGAGGCATTGAAGGCGATTGCCACCATGGCCCCTGGCCTTTGTGCCCTTTAAATGCTCCAGTAGAATTTGACAATTACCTCATAGGGTGCTCATTACAAAGGCCGAACATGCCTTGGTGCCCTTGCTCTAGCATACAGGCCTGGTGACACACTATTTTGTAGTCTTGTTTCATCAGGCCTGGAATTCCACACAGGCCAAGGAGGACATGACCCTGAATACTCTTGTCTCAATTGCCCTGGTGCCCCGGTGCCTCTTGACTTTAATTTTAAGTGCCTTTTTCAAAATGAAAATGGCCTGGCCCTCTCAAAGATGAAGTTTCAGGTCTGTTTCATTTAATCTACATTTTTTTTTTTTTTTCAGGATTTTGAAAAATGAATACAAAAAGTAATAGAGTGTGTTTGGCTTTTTGAAATAATAATCAGAAGGTAAAATTGTCAGTCAGCAAGCAAACCTAGTGAATCAGCACTAAAGCACGGTGCAAGTCATCTAGCCATAGACTCTGGGTGTGACTGTGTGAGCAAGTCACAGGGTTGATGAAAAGTGCATTGCTGCATTGTGCAGGGAACCAATAGAATCACTTGTGCGTTATTAATGCTAAGCTGTTAAGCAATCTGCTTAATCCAACACCATCCTGTGCTAGACTCTGATTAGATCCACTGGCTTGAATTAATTGATTGTTGTTGACTTTTAAAGCATATTTGGCAGGGGCCTGGTGACACCCCAATTCAAAGTAATCACAGACGGAATTCAGGCAATATTTTATACCATGGAACACCTTCCTACATGACTTTACAAAATACGAATATCTTTCTCTGTTTTTATTTAAAGGGAAGGAACACATTTGGTAATTACTCAAAACAAATATTAACTTAAAAACTGACTTGGTAATGAGCATTGGAGAGCTGTTGATAGTATAGAACATTGTGAGAAACGGTTCCCTCTGAAGTGAGAAAGAGGTAATTTCTCACTCAAATAATAAAAGACTTCTAGTGTGGTCTTTTATTCTTATCTTAAAGCACACAAATTTGTCTAACAGTAACAAGGGTGTTTTTTCTCTCATAATTTTCTCGCAACTTGGACGACCAATTGAGCTCAAATTTTCACAGGTTTGTTATTTTATGCATATATTGGGATACACTAAGTGAGAAGACTGGTCTTTGACAATTACCAAATGTGTACCTTCCCTTTAAACACAAACTTGTTTTTAACCTTTTTACCCCCAAATCGAACAAGAACCGTGTCTGAGATTCCAGAGATTCTATTTTTCTGAATATAAATTTGTTGACCTACATGTATCAACAAGGAGAGCAATGATATCCGTTTGAATAGCAAAGGAAATAAGTCATGTGTACAAATGCCAAAGTCGCATTTATCAGCAACTCTATAGCGGACTTGTGCAAGCGGAAATCTAAACAAGATGGGTGTGAGAAAAACACTTTCTATTGCTGCAAACACCATGGCTTATTCTAAAGCCATCCACCGCGTTTGACCCAATTTCATAGAGCCGCTTAAGCACAAAAAGTAGCTTAGCACAACAAAGTGTTTCTTACCAGACTAAGGTTACCTGCCAAACTACCATGTCACATGTACAATTTTTGACTGGTAGCCTGCTCATTTCTGCTTAGCAGACACTTGTTTAGCAATATTCTCATTAAGCAGCACTATGAAATAGGGCTCTGCTCTCAACTTGACCCAATGATGCCCTCACCAATCTCATCAGGCAGGCCACGGAGGCCATGACTTGAAGTGCCCCACGGTCCAATTTCATAAAGCCACAGAAACTGGTTACCAGCCAAAACTCCATAAAGTTTACATTGTTTAACTGGTGCCCCACTCACATTTAAGCTTAGCAAATAAATTTGCCAAGTAATATTTTCTGCTTAACAGCTTCATTAAGTTTGGCCCTGGTCTTGGCCTTGGTGCCCCTTCAAAAGTTTGCTTTGGACTTTAAGATTTTCCGATGGAATAGACTAAGCAAGTCTCTTGCATGTGGAACATTGATACCCGTTAAAGCGTGTGAGTTTGTTCCCTTCACAAGTTAAAGCAATGTACGGGGGACCAAAGTGGTCCCAAAAATGTTTGAATACGCCCAAGACTTGCTCGGCCTATTGCCCTTTACAAAATGAAAATGGCCTTGCCCTTTCAAAGATGAAAATCCAGGCCTGGAGGAAAGTACTTCATATTTAGGACACTGTATAAAGAGGAGAATGAAAGCAGTTGGTTCATCATAAATTTTATGTTTAGTTGTTTTAATTTTATGACAGGTCGATGTTCCAATTTCACTGATGATTATCCATTGAGCTGGTCCATTCCTGCCTTCAGGCCAACCACAAAAAGGGAAACTAAAAAAAACAAGGTAGGGCAAATAATTACAATTCTGCCCCCGCCCCCCCCCCCTTTTTTAAATTAAGAATTCATATAGGTGTCGGATGTGTTGTGGCATGTCGTGGCTGAACGAATAAGAGCACTGGATTCAAGCTCTGGTGTATCTGATCAGCAGAGTGTGGGTTTGAGTCCTGGTTGTGACACTTGTGTCCTTTAGAAAGACACTCAAAACCATTTTTGCAGCCTCCTTTGTATGAGACATAAAGCTGTGTTGTAGTGTGTTGTGCATGTGAAAGAACCCAGTGCACTTATGGTAAAGAGAACCAGTGTTCCTGGTTTGATAGGCTGCATATTGCGCCACAGCACTGTGTAAACCAGAACATGTGCTATGTAAAAGGGAAAAGGTCTCATACTTCAAACGTAGCTCCACATGAATTACAGCTCTACATATCTTGCAGGAAAACACACCGAGTGCTTTCAGGGGTCGAAATTAACTACATTTTCAAGGTAGCTCACAGGGCTAGTAACCCTGAATTTTTACTAGCCCTGAATAAATTTCAGTAGCGCTGGCTGGATTTTTGTTTCCTTCTTTATTGCATTGATTTAATTGCTTTCATATACTAGGCGCCGAGCTAACATTATGTTGACAAAAACCAAACAATGACCATACCCTTTCATTGTAGAAAAGATTAGAATAAAATAATTTTAAAAAACAGTCTATACTCACAAAATATTTGTTTTTTTGAAGGAGGTTTAACTCCTTCCAAAAAACGCCACATAATGCCGACAGCAGACCTGCCAACCTTGTCTTTTATTGTTTGAGTACCACATAGCGCAGCCGCATAAATCAAAAGCCCAGTGCACAGCGGCATAACCCAGAAGCCCAACTACTTGTACTGTTGTCGGCACAATGCTAACAGTCAGTCCGAAAACCGGGAAAAAAAAGAACAAATCGGAGGGGAAAACAAATATAAAAAGATTGGACTTTGGAAAAAAAAAACAAAAAAAAAAAACTATAAAAATATTTTCCGGCAAAAATATTCCTCAGACAAAATGTAACGTGGGCGGGGAAAAAAATCCCTGTGAGGCACGGCAAAAATGTCGCTGGCGCACGCCCCCGAAATTCCTCGGACTTTATCCCAATGTTGGGCCAACATAGTCTGATTCCCAGACCCAAAAATCTCCGACTAGGCTCTGTCGAATTTGGGGTTACGGTATCACCCAAAATCCTGTGACCAAAAAGGAGGAATTCCTCCTTTTTCGAAGTTATCCGAAATGTTCCGAACGTGTTGTCGTCAACATTCGGACAGTATCGTTGATGGTCAGACATTTCCGGGTGTCTATGGTTGCATAGTAAACTGAATCCATGGAATCATAATGTCAGTCCTGTTTCTGTCGGCCGTAGATCCAGGAGTTTTTGTAAAAAAAGTTTTTTTTTACCGCGAAATAGTAATAAGCGGTGGTATCCGGCTTGTTGTCTTTCGACGTTTAAGGACGATACCATTACACTGCAGGGGTAAGTTCTAAGGGCTCAGCCTCAGTTGTATTGTTTTCTTTTCTGCTGCTGGTTTTTTGTTATTGTAAATAATTTTTTGAAGTAACAAGGGGAGATTAAAAAATAATATTTTTTTCAACTCCATGAGAGGGCACAAACCCTGATCATCTTGCATTTTGTATTACCCCTGCGGTATAATGGTATCTATCGTCCAGGTACGTCGAAAGACAACATGGCGGATGCTACCGTTCGTTTATAATTCGGGGTAAAAAAAACCATTTTGTTACAGTTAAAAATACAATTTTTCAACAGTTTGAAGGTGATTTAGATTCATATGACTCTTGTACATATATTTAACGGTGTCGTGAGTTGTCGGTATTTAGTGCGACCTTTCCGATCAGGTGCAGACATGGTTTCCCTGGAGATGACCCCCGACCCTGACAAGTTGCGTCATGCTCTATTTTTAACCGTGGGTGATACCTGACCTAAGATTTTTACTGAGAGACGTCAAGGAATCTTTGGTCAGGGAACCAGACTAGGGCCAACACTGTTCAGAGCAAAACATTCCTCAAGAAAAATACGGCGATGCCGAACACGTGCGTTGTGTGCACATACATCCATGCATACGGCTATATTTTATGTACTGTACCAGATTGACAAAACTGGATTGCGCCATTCCCACTCCCTCTGTTACGCATTGGTTTATTCGTTTTCCAGCGGGAGTTAGAATTTAAAATATAATTCTAAGCACAACCTCTTTTTTATCGAAGCGCATAATGATCACTCAGATGCAGGGTGTCTTTTTTTGGTTGTTTTTGCACTTGGGGTCGAACGAATGACAGTTGAAGAAATTAAGAACAAAATTGTCCGTTCGTGTCGCGGACGTTACGTTAGTGCAATCAACCGATGCGTCGTTTTTGTGTGTGCGTGAGTGTACTGTACGTAATGTAAGTATAGTTATTTACTGCAGGCAACATGATTAGACTCGGGACTTACCCTTCTTGTTATGACAGCGCTAGCGGGAGGGTGATCTGATATCAAAATATTTATTATCGCCCGATAACGAAATAAAAACAAGAGAAAATTCTACAACTTATTGTTAACACAGAAATATTTATGTTTGTTAAGATGTGAATTTGCTTTATTTTTCCACTAGCCCGCCGGGCTACTAAAACTGGGGGAAACGGTAGCCCGGCTGTCAAACTGGTAGTTCCGGGCTAGCGGGCTACCGGCAATTTCGACCCCTGGCTTTAATTGATTTGCCCTTAGGGGTGTTATAAAAACTATAACAGTATTATTATTATTATTATTATTATTATTATTATTATTATTATTATTATTATTATTATTATTATTATTATTATTATTATTATTATTATTATTATTATTATTATTATTGTTATTGTTATTGTTATTGTTATTGTTATTGTTATTGTTATTGTTATTGTTATTGTTATTGTTATTGTTATTGTTATTGTTATTGTTATTGTTATTGTTATTGTTATTGTTATTGTTATTGTTATTGTTATTGTTATTGTTATTGTTATTGTTATTGTTATTGTTATTGTTATTGTTATTGTTATTGTTATTGTTTTGTTATTGTTATTGTTATTGTTATTGTTATTAGCTGTTCCGACGTAGTGGTCGGAACAGCTATTGAAATCGTCAAGATTTTTATTTGTTATTATTATTATTATTATTATTATTATTATTATTATTTGTATCCGTCAAAAGCCCATAGGTTTAACCAGGGCATTTTGTTAAAGCCAAAAATCATACTTGGCTTAGTATAAAAGAGTCAGACCATATATCATATTAAAGCTTAGGTCTTGAAGTTGTAGTTAAATGTAATTTGCATAAATTAAATAATTAATTAACTAAGTTATAACGACATGAATATTTAATTAGCCAATCTTTAGATTGCCATATCTCACAAACTATACGTCCGATCGCAATTTTTTTTTCATTTTTGTACTTTGTGGGTACTGTATAACTATTCCATGGCCTTAAAATCCGGACGACGTCACCATGACGTCATGTATTGCACGTTTTGTGTCTGTGCACAAACACAATGGCTCTTCAAATGTCAACATTTAAATGATCAAAAACTTAATAACTTCAAAATTATTTATCTGTTTGTTTCCTGAATTTGATATTTTGTGTCCAAAAATACACTGATTCTAAAAATAATGGTTTCCGTTCATTAAAACCAATCAAGGGACGCTATCATTAACGAATAAATTAAAATCTTGCCGTCATCGGTACAACGTAGTACTTCTGGATGTAGTCACTAAACTGCGTGCAGTCGCTTTCAAGTGGCTGTACATTGTCTCTATGGGTGGTTGCAATACAGTGTGGACCTGTTTGCTTTGAGGACTTACTTGAGGGGAGTCTACCACGCTGTCCTGATGTTGGCATCGATGTATTTTTTTTCCTAACCGTGTGGTGGACATACTCCATTGGATTTGTACACAACCAATAGGCATACATTGGAATCCTACGATGGTTCAGGGTTTTCGTTAAAACGATGTACGTTCTAATAGGTTTTTTTAAAAAGGCATTGGATTGGGGTAAGTTACACACTATCGTGTACCTTATGAAATTTGTTAGTATGAAAAACACAATTTTAAAACTGTGACGTCATCACGTGATAATTTATGGTAATTAGAAGCTTTAATGAGTTTTTCTTTGCAGCACTATATCTCAAGAAGTGAACGGCCGAATTCAAAGTTGTTTTCAGTAAAAGACTCCTTAGGCATGATAGATTTGCATTGGATAACCGTGACCCCGATTTGACCTCTACTTCCGGGTCAACCGGAAGTGAGACCATATTTCAAGAGTTACACAACCGATTTAATTTTTTTCTTCAGTTATAGACTCCTTAGGCATTAAATTTTGTTGGGGAAAATCCGTGACCCCATTTTGACCTCTTCTTCCGGGTCAACCGGAAGTAGGACCATTTGTCAAGAACTACAAACCGATTTTCAAACTTTTTTCAGTAATAGACTACTTAGACATTAAACATTAACTTAGAAAACTGTGACCTTATGTTGACCTTTATTTCCGGGTCAACCGGAAGTGAGATCATTTCTCAATAAGTACACAACCGATTTTCAAACTTTTTCAGTTATAGACACCTTAGGCATTAAATATTAACTTTGAAAACCATGACCCCCACGTTGACCTTTCCTTCCGGGTCAACCGGAAGTGGGACCTTATTTCAAGAACTACATAACCGATTTTCAATTTTGTTTTGGTTATTAACTCCTTTGACATTGGACATTCGCATTGGCTAGCCGTGACGCCATGTTGACCTTTACTTCCGGGTCAACCGGAAGTTGGACCATATCTTAAGAACTACACAACCGATTTTCAATCTTTTTCAGTTTTAGACTACTTAGGCATCAAAAATAAAGTTAGAACAACCGTGTCCCCAATTTGACCTATATTCCTGGTCAACCGGAAGTGAGACCATATCTTAAGAACTACACAACCGATTTTCAAACTTGTTACTCTTATAGACTCCTCAGGCATTTAAAATAAACTTTGTGACCCCCATATCTCAAGAACTACACAACACGGAACAGCTTTGTGTTTGTTCACAAACACCTAATGTCTAGTTGTTATTGTTATTGTTATTGTTATTGTTATTGTTATTGTTATTGTTATTGTTATTGTTATTGTTATTGTTATTGTTATTGTTATTGTTATTGTTATTGTTATTGTTATTGTTATTGTTATTGTTATTGTTATTGTTATTGTTATTGTTATTGTTATTGTTATTGTTATTGTTATTGTTATTGTTATTGTTATTGTTATTGTTATTGTTATTGTTATTGTTATTGTTATTGTTATTGTTATTGTTATTGTTATTGTTATTGTTATTGTTATTATTATTATTATTATTATTATTACTCCACTAGGGGATGAGAATATTTTTCATTAGTCCAGACGTCTCAAAGTGTTCATTAGTTTTTTCCTGTGCAGTATGCAGAGCTATGTTTGAGTTTAACGCAATCTGCAGGCAACCATGCAAGAAAATTTTGGGGCGAACCCCTTCTCTTATTGATAAATTAACTGGGTCATTTACTGTGCATTACATTACATCCAAACTGAAGAAGTTTTGGTTAAGGACACAAGTTTCAAAACCTGGTGCCCCTTGGGGGTAGATTTCAAAAAGAGTTAGGACTAGTCTTATCTCGACTTAGGACGAGTTACTAGTCCTAACTAAGGACTAGCTGTACATTTTTGATATCTCTTAGGACTAGTCCTAGCTCTTTGTGAAATCGACCCCAGGGCCCAATTTCATAGCGCTGCTAAGCTCAAAAATTTGCTTGCCATGAAACTTTTTCCTTGATAAAAACAAGATTACCAACCAAATGCACACATGATTTTTAATAGTTAAAGGCAGTGGACACTATTGGTAATTACTCAAAATCATTATTAGCATAAAACCTTTCTTGGTGCATGTAATGGGGAGAGGTTGATGGTATAAAACATTGAAACAGCTCCCTCTGAAGTGACATAGTTTTCGAGAAAGAAGTAATTTTCCACGAATTTGATTTCGAGACCTCAGATTTAGAACTTGAGGTCTCGAAATCAACCATCTAAACGCACACAACTTTGTGTGACAATGGTGTTTTTTCTTTCATTATTATCTCGCAAGTTCGATGACCGATTGAGCTCAAATTTTCGCAGGTTTGTTATTTTATGCATGTGTTGAGATACACCAATTGAGAAGACTGGTCTTTGACAATTACCAATAGTGTACAGGGTCTTTAAGCAACAGCCGAATACCAGTAACAAGCAATATGCAACAAATGGAAGTTTGGTTGGTAATCTAGTTTTTCTCAAGGAAGAAATTCATGCTAGGCTAATTTTTGTGCTTAGCAGCTCTATGAAATAGGGCCCTGAAGCCCAACCCACACTCTGCTGATCAGAAACACAGAGCTTGAGGCAAGCCGTTGATTTCACCAAACTTTGTGTAGGACGAGTCCCAGCCTTAAGATTAATCCCAAGTTTACTTGTCCTATTGCAACACAATTACATGTAGGGTTAATCCTAGCATTTCGTGAAATCGGCTGTGTGCACTTGAAAACTTGGTCAATTCATGCCAATGACTCAGCAATATAAGCATTATACCATTGCAGTGGACATTCAGTACGAAACACTTCAAAGGGTTTTGATAACTTTTGTAGATCAAAATGTTGGCCATTTATTGACTCTCTGTGAATGAAGATGTAATATTTCAGCTTTATTAGTTTTCATGTTTTTGAGAAAAAGTAAAAATCACAGAGCAATGTTTTCAGGGGAGTCGCGTTAATCCATTTTGCATGCTTAAATAGTTTTCATCTCACTGAGACACAAATTATTTTTGTGAAACTGTTCTCAAAAACTACAGCACCTCAGCAAGAAATATTTGAAGGGAAGCTTTCTATCATTGTTATCTTTAAACTATGAGTTTAAAGGCAGTGGACACTATTGGTAATTACTCAAAATAATTATTAGCATTAAACCTTACTTGGTTACGAGTAATTGGGAGAGGTTGATAGTATAAAACATTCAGAGAAAAGGCTCCCTCTAAAGTGACATAGTTTGCGAGAAAGAAGTAATTTTTCACGAATTTGATTTCGAGACCTCAGATTTAGAATTTTAGGTCTCAAAATCAAGCATCTAAAAGCACGCAACTTCGTGTGACAAGGGTGTTTTTTCTTTCATTACTATCTCGCAACTTCGACGACCAATTGAGCTCAAATTTTCACAGGTTTGTTATTTTATGCATATGTTGAGATACAGAAGGTGAGAACACTGGTCTGTGACAATTACCAATAGTGTCCAGTGCCTTTAATATAAATCTGTGAACTTTTGTGTTTTGTGTCCTACAAAAAGTACCCAGACCCTTGTTAAAGTTATTTTCGCAGAGTTTGGACTAAATTGTGTTATTTTCAAGCTTTTGTTTTAATGGTTTAAGTACTTCTTTACTGACTGAGACTCTGATTGTGGTTTGGAAAAAGTTATTACATTACACAATCAGAATATTGGTTTATTCAACAGTTAGTAGAATCTGTTGAAGTTATATGATTATCCTTGGGTTACAGCAATGTAGGTCATATCACCAGGGGTAACAACCCGACCTTGTTTTGATTTTTTTTCCCTCTTCTTTTTGGCTGACTGCCTACATTGTTATTCGTATACAATGGTGTGTTTGTACGCAAAGTGAAATCCCCAGCTTTTGGTTGTTTTTTCCCCTTAAAATTTGTGTCTCAAAATTTGTGTCTCAAAATTTGTGGTGAAATTTTACTTGGACCATAGACACACTGTCATCTGAAACCTTCTGCGATTACAGGTTTTGCTGCTGTTGGAGAGAGCTTATAAATTCCATTTCGCTTTGTTTAAAACCTACACACATGTTTGATAAAATATGTTCAAGTTTAATTCTAATGCAAGGGTTTGGTAATTACTCAAAATAGTTATAGCATAAAACATTACTTGGTAATGAGTAATGGGGAGCTGTTGATAGTTTAAAACATTGTGAGAAATGGCTCCCTCTGAAGTAACATAGTTTTTGAGAAAGAAGAAATTTTCCACGAATTTGATTTTGAGACCTCAGATTTAGAATTTGGGGTCATGAAATCAAGCATCTTAAAGCCCACAACTTCGTGTGACCATGGTGCCACAAGGGTGTTTTTTCTTTCATTATTATCTCACAACTTTGCGGCTGATTGAGCTCAAATTTTCACAGGTTAGTTATTTTACATGTATGCATGTTGAGATGTACACCAACTGTGAAGACTAGTCTTTGACAACTACCAATAGTGTCCAGTGTTGTCTTTAAAGCCACTGGACACCTTTGAAAACCAGTATTCTCACTTGGTGTATCCCAACATATGCATAAAATAACAAACCTGTGAAAATTTGGGCTCAATTGGTCATCGAAGTTGCAAGAAATTAAAGAAAGAAAATCACACCCTTGTTGCACAAATTTGTGTGCTTTCAGATGCATAATCAAAGGCTTCAGGCACGAAGTCTTCTAATATTTGAGTGAGAAGTTACCTCAACACCTATTTTACTTCAGAGTCCATTGCCTTTAAAAGACCAGCATGACCAGTAAGTTTGTCATCCTACTAGTCTGCCAACTTTTTCACTAGTTCTTACTTCAAATGAATGCTAAAACAACATCGAACTAGCCATCATGACAACTTTATTGACTGTAGAGATTGTTGACTGGTCTTTTTGTGTTTTAACTCGCATTTGGTCAATGGGGCATTGGGCATTGTTGTTAAAGGAGAACACTGAATGCTTGATTTATAATAATGTGCCCATTGCCCAAAGTTTCCAAGAACCTTATTCACCAAAGAACTGTATTCATTAAACAAATTGGAAGAAAGTAATTACATATTTGCAAAAATGTTAACTAGCTGTGTGTAGATTAGTAGGTCACACTTGGCCTGTAGAATTCTTTGCAGATGAGTTCATGTTTTGTTTTCAGTTTCAGGATAGTGTTAACTAATATTAGTTAGCTTTATTCTGAAACTGAAGCAAAAAAATATATTATTGGTGTACGGTAAAACTAAGTATAGTAAGTGATAACCAAATAGCCCTCCAGATAGTTTCACAAACATGAACTTCCTTGTTGCTGTACTTTATTTCTGACTACCCCCTTTCATTTCCACGTGGTGTTACAGCGAAACCTCTTATATAGTTATACCACCATGCAAAGTTTCAATTCCTACCTATGTACCCCCTTTCAGATCTCAGTCTACAGAGGGCGCTCTCACTGTTAACCAGTCCTTGTCAACTGCTCTGCTTTGTTTGACCATGGAGGTCTAATTCTACCTCCATGGTTTGACCTCATCATTGACTCTTTACAGGCCTAGAATTGTGTAACTGCGTGGGGCAAAGCAGTTTTTGTTGTCTTTTCTTGACGTAAAAAGGGAAAGATAGAGGCCTCTGACTATTTTCAAAGGATGTTTAAAGAGTCTAGATACTTTTTGTAGGACCAAAAACACAATGTCCACAGATTTACACTCAACTTACACAGTTTGAAGATAATGATAGTAGAAAGCTACCCTGAAAATATTACTTACTTAGGTGCTATAGTTTTTGAGAAATGAGTAAAACAATGTCATGAACATAATTTTAGTCTCACTGATCACGACACGGAAATTATTTTAGCATGTAAAAACGTACTTTCATGACATTGTTTTACTCGTTTCTCAAAAGCTACAGCACGTCAGCAACTAATTTTTTAAGGTACGCTTTCTACTATCATTATCTTTTAATGGTGTAAGTTTAATGTAAATCTGTGGACATTGTGTTTTGTGTTACACAAAGTACCCAAATCCTTAAAGTCAGTCATGGATTTAAAAGAATTACTACTCCAATTTGACCTGCTTAGCTTTAGAGTAGTGGCATTTGCCCAGTGCCCTAGATCATGCCTACATGATTAAGGTGCTGTATGAGTTTTGGGTTTGATTATGATTATTACTGACACAGTAAGTGTTATGCATTGATTGTAATTGTTTAGCTGTTGAGTTCATAGGTGCAGGCCTAGAATTTCATTTTTGAACATGTTGAAATGGCAAGGCCATTTTCATTTTGCAAAAGGCACTTCCAGAGTTAAAAATCTTAAAGTCGATGGGAAACTGTTGAAGGCCACCAAGGCTAGTACCAGCACTCTGTGGCCTGTGGGCTTAAAAAGTCAACAACCATATTATGTCAACATTTTCTTTTTTTATCTACACATTCAATTCTTGATTAACATTCTTTCATGCAATCTCTTATAAAGGCAGTGAAACTATTGGTAATTACTCAAAATAATTATTAGCATAAAAAACCTTACTTGGTAACGAGTAAATTATAGGAGAGGTTGATAGTTTCAAACATTGTGAGAAACGGCTCCCTATGAAATAATGTAGTTGTCGAGAAAGACGTAAATCTCCACAAATTTGGTTTTGAGACCTCGGAATTAGATTTTGAGGTCTCGAAATCAAGCATCTGAAAGCACACAACTACGTGTGACAAGGGTGTTTTCCTTTCAATATTATCTCGCAACTTCAACAACCAATTGAGCCTAAAGTTTCACTGGTTTGTTATTTTATGCATATGTTGAGACACATCAAGTGAGACAACCGGTCTTTGACAATTACCAATAGTGTCCACTGCATTTACAGGGTCTATGTAACTTTTGTAGGACAAAAAACACAATGTCCACAGATTTACACTAAACTTACACAGTTTGAAGATAATGATAGTAGAAAGCTTCCCTAAAAATATTATGTGCTGAGGTGCTGTAGTTTCTGGGAAATGAGTAAAACAATGTCATGAAAATAATTTTGTCTCATGAACGAAATTTTTTTTAATCATTTACAAACGTATTTTCATGACATTGTTTTACTCATTTCTCAAAAACTATAGCATCTCAGTAAGTAATATTTGAAGGAAAGCTTTCCACTATCATTACCTTCAAACCCTATAAGTTTAATGTAAATCTATGGACGTTTTGAAAGGGCACCCAAATCCTTTAAGGCCCAGTGACCAGCAGTGATGATGTTGGAAGACCTTTGAGATGCCCTTCGGATGTGAAAAGTGCTTTCCAAAACTGGTTCTTATTATGATTACTATTACTACACGTATGTTTTCTTGATTAGCTGTGCCCTGGACCTGATGGCAACCTGTATTCCTACACCATGTGCCCAGTGAATGTAACTAAAATGCCAAAAGGGACTCTACCTGATATAGAAATAACGGAGTCTGCAATATCAGTCCTGAGAAGCCTCTCAAGAACCAAGAGGAAAGTTAAAGGAAAAGGACGTCATAAAGTAATGCCTTCTACTGATGGACATCCAACCCCACATACACCATTCTTTATTGCTGTTGGCTACCATAAACCACACCTTCCATTCAGGTGGGTTTAAAGACAGTGGACACTATTGGTAATTGTCAAAGACTAGTCTTCTCACTTGGTGTATCTCAACGTATGCCAAAAATAACAAACCTGTGAAAATTTCAGCTCAATCGGTCGTCGAAGTTGCTGGTAGCACCATGGTCACTAAAAGGTGTGTGCTTTCATATGCTTGATTTTGAGACCTCAAATTTGAAATCTGAGGTCTTGAAATCAAATTCGTGGAAAATTACTTCTTTCTCAAAAACTACGTTACTGCGGCGGGAGTTGTTTCTCACAAAGTTTTATACTATCAACCTATCCCTGTTACTCTATGGACAGCTGTTGATAGTAACGCATTGTGAGAAACGGCTCCCTGTGAAGTTTATAGTTCTTGAGAAGTAATTTCTCACTAAAATATTTGAGCTGAATTTGAGACCTCAATTGAGGTCTTGAGTTCAAGCATTTGAGATAAAAGCACACAACTTGTGCGAAAAGGGTCAAATGTGTTCTTCCAATGTGTTCTTTCTTCGCAACTTCATCCATCAATTGAGCACAAGGTTTCACTGATTTGTTATTTGATGCCTAAGTTGAGATACGCTAAGTGAGTAGACTGGTCTTTGACATGGTGTCCAGTGCCATTAACTTATTATTACTAATAGTTTCAGAATTATATAGGATTTGAGGCATTGCATGGTGAGGTATCAATATATATTTGGTTTGCGGTAACATCATGTGTGTATATCTACTTGCCAGGTAGATTGTTTCTTTTGAGAACTGTCATGCTTTATATTTTCTACTACCTGGAGTAGATTTTTCAGAATTTGTGAGACTTCTCAGTTCTGATAAGAACTGTCTTGCTTATTTATAGCTACCTGAGCGGAAGGCCTGGACTAAATTAGCTTTAGTGGATCGAGGGGACATCTCGTTATAAACTTCATTTACGTAGAGTGAGTTCTTAATTAGTCTCAACGGATTAGCTTGCTCTAGTCTACATCAGGCGACTGAGTGAATGATAAAAGAATATCTTAGGTTATTTATAAGACTGTTGAAAATAAGACAGTTTAAGCAGTCCAATTGGTTGAAAGTTGGTCAAGTGACCATTGCCCATTTGTCAGAGCTGCTTTAGAAAGAAAAAGCTGCTCAAAGTATTTTGAATGGTAACCTGATTGTGGTATAAGCATCATTTTGTTGTGCTTGGCTCCTTTTTGTGCTTAAGCAGCTCTATGAAATTGAGCCCCTGCTTACCTGGTATTTAATAAGGGAATGAGGGTAGCGACGAGTTTTTAAAACGCCAGGGTCATGGCCGTGCGATAAAGGCCCTAGCTGATTGCACGGCCACGCCCCTGCAAGGTCTTAAACATAAGTTTAAGAACGAGCTACTACTCTTATATTCCCATTCAAGAATGCCTTTTTGCTTAAAAGGCATAATCAAGTAAGAAACTCTGTAAAATTATTCATTTGTGCTTTGTACCTTCCTCCATGGTACGTATGTATGTGTGTTGCACTTTATATGACTGAGACAGTTTTATGATATACATGTACATCCGTACACGTAGTTAGTCTTTGTGCAAGATGTTTCGCGTTTATCTTTCACACAGCGCGGCCAACTGACCAACAGCGCCAACATCGCCCATAATGAGAAACGTTTTGCATCAAGACTAACACGTAGTATCTGAAAAACAACCGGTTATAAATAGCTCCAGCTTTTCTTTGTCAACCGTTTAAACACCCCCACGTGACGCACCCTCCACCAATAGCGAAACTGTATTTATGAGTAGTCTATAGTAGCAGAGCTGAATCTAATAGATGCTAAATTTGCATCGGGGATAAAGGACATTAACTTTTTTTTTTTTTTACCAATACACCGATGTGTGTTAGCACTGTACACTCAGTACTTTCCCGAATCCTGTGAAAAAATATCACAGGCATGTTACTTGGGTGGGTTTCGGACCATGACCCTTGCAATTCTAGAGCAGTGTCTTACCAACGAGACTTTAAGATCTTATCACCACTCATTTATTTTTAGTTCATAAATGACCTTTTTGTTGAAGCATGAATAACTTTCAATTCCGCGTCACATCCTCAGGGTTCCGTTGAACCAGGCTTTTCAAAGCTGAATCTGTTTTAAAGGCCGGTTTGCTGTTACACATGGTATGCATTTTGGCGCACAAGCTAATGACATTGGTGACGTTTAGTGCTGCATTAAATCTGACCCCTGGTTCAACGGAATCCTGAGGACAGGACACAAAACTGAAATAATAATAATAATAATAATAAATCTTATAAAGCGTTGGTATCTAGAAAACTATTCACTGCGCGAAAATGTGACCAAGGGAAAAATTAATGGTTGGCTTGACTGAAGAGGTAAGTTTTGAGATTCGATTTGAATGAAGCAATGTCAGGTTGTGATCTAAGGGCGAGAAGCAAGTCGTTCCACAGGCGGGGGGGCTGCAACCGAGAAACTTCTATCCCCATAGGTTTTCAACCTGGAAGGTGGAACGGCAAGCAAGTTGGCATCACTGGACCTTAGCTGGCGAACGGGCTTATACGGCAGGAGAAGCCTCTGCAAGTACAACGGGGATGAACTCTCTGTCATACAACGGTGTGTTGTGCAAAGGAGTTTGAAGATGATGCGTTGCTCAACAGGGAGCCAGTGTAATGCTTTAAGAACCGGGGTGATATGCTCAAACTTTTTTGAGCATGTTAGGATACGAGCTGCAATGTTCTGGATTCTCTGAAGGTGGGGCAAGGTGGAAGCTGGAAGTCCATATAAGAGGGAGTTGCAGTAGTCAAGTCGAGACGTTACAGGTGCATGAATGAGTTGCTCTGCTGTTTTGTCAGAGAGCAAAGAGCGGATGTGGTTTATGTTCTTCAAGTGGTACATGGCGATGCGGGAGGAGTTTTTGACGTTGGTTGTGAAGTTCATGTGCCTGTCAAAGATGACACCAAGGTTTCTAGCTGTGTTGCTACAAGGAATGACATGGCCATCAATCAGGATGCTGTGAATGGTGTTGTGGCGTTGTTGACTTTGGGAGTTCAGCAAGAGGATGACTGTCTTGTCGCTATTGAGTTGAAGTTTATTTGCGACCATCCATTCCTTAACTTCGGCAACACAGGCTTCTGTACGGGCAACTGCAGTGTTTGCGTCCGTGTAGACAAATGGCAGATATAGTTGTGCGTCATCCGCGTAAAGCTAAACGGACAGACCGTGGTTACGAGCGATGTTCGCAACAGGTGAAAAGTACAAGGAAAATAACACTGGACCGAGCACAGACCCCTTGAGGGACGCCAAAACGTGGTGTAGTGTTGGATGAGAAGGACCCGTCGATTTTTACATTTTGGGTGCGATTTTCCAGTTATGAAGTTAACCACTTCAAAGCAGTTCTAGTGATACCGAAGTTGTAGTGAAGACGTTGAAGGAGGATTTGGTGGTCGATAGTGTCAAAAGCAGCAGAAAGGTCAAGTAACACTAAAATTACAGAGAGTTTCTTGTCAATGGCTCCAAGGATGTCATTTCGAACACACAGGAGTGTAGTCTCGGTGCTGTGGTGTTTACGATATGCTGACTGTGCCAGCTCAAGCAGGTTGTTGGATGTTGGGTAGTCATTGAGTTGACCGGCTACCACTTTCTCCACAACTTTTGAGATGAACGGCAGATTCGAGACAGGTCTGTAGTTACTGAGCTTGTTCTTATCTAGCTTTGAGTTCTTTAAGATGGGGGTGACGTGCGCCTTTTTGAGCTGCTGAGGCACGATTCCTGTTTCTATGGATGAGTTGACAATGTTTGTAATTGCAGGTAGGACGGATGACAGACATGTTTTCAACAAGGAGGTAGGTATTGGATCGAGATCACATGATTTTGAGGGTGAGCGGCGGATGAGCTTTCCAACAGTTTCTTCCGATTCCGTCTCGAAAAGTTGGAGTACCGATGTAGAATGAGTATCATGGACAGATACTGCAACTGATGATATATGCCCATCAAGCTCCGACCTGATGTGGGTAACTTTGGTTTCGAAGTGAACATTAAACCTTTCCGCGAGGTCTAATGCAGATGGACTGTCAGGAAGACACAGTGATGGTTTACTGTGTAGCAAACCATCAACAACAGTGAAAAGTTGTCTTGGATTTGTTGCATTGTCTGATATATTCTGTTTGAAATGTGCACGTTGGGCATCTCTAATTAAACGGAGAACCAGGTTTCTTTGCTCTGTAAACATTTGGCGGTGAACAGTAAGACTAGATTTCCTCCACGCTTTAACAAAAGGGTCATTGATGAATTAAAATAAATGAGTGGTGATAATATCTTAAAGGCACTGGACACTAGGTAATTACTCAAAATAATTGTTGGCATAATATTACTTTGCAACGAGCAATGGAGAGTCATTAATAGTATAACACAGTGTGAGAAACGGCTAACCCTTAGGGCAGGTAGTTTATTGAAAAAGAGGTAATTTCTCTCTCAAATATTTTAAGACTTAAGCCTAAACCCTTTTTTAGGCGTCTGAAAGCACACAACTTCGTGTGAAAAGGTTGTTTTTTCTTTTCATTATTCTCTCGCAACTTCGATGACCAATTGAGTTCAAATTTTCACCAGTTTGCTGATTTATGCATTCGTTGAGATACAGCAAGTGTACTGGTCTTTCACAATTACCAAAGGTGTCCAGTGCCATTTAAATGGCAGTTTAAGACTGGCAGGGTTGTGGCTTGGAGATGGATGATTCGACTGAGATTCCCTCGTTACAAATGTAAACCCACATATTCATCAGTACTACATCCAAATGATAGAAAGTTGATTAACCTTTTCAGATATCCAGAGAAGTACAAGGACCTGTACCCCATCGAGACCATAGAAATGGCCAAGAATCCTTACTTCACAACCAATCTTCCTCCCGTTGCCTGGGAACATTGGAAAGATGTCCGTAAAGGGGAGGACATTCCACTTTCTGCACAGGGTGTGGACTATTATCAACCGATGCCGGACAAATATCATGTAAGTATTAATGTTTAATTTGTGTTCATACATTTTGTATTCATTAATCAAGCCTGGGTTTGATTTCACAAAGGAAGTGTTTCGGCTGAGTGGATAAGAGCACCGAACTCAAGCTTTGGTGCTTCTGTTCAACGGAGAGTGGGTTGGAATCTCGGTCGTGACACGTGACATTTGTGTCCCTGAGCAAGACACTTAAATATAAGGTTGTTGACTATTACATTAACAACCAATGCCTGACAAATATCATGTAAATATTAAATAAGGGAATAAAAGGGTAGCGACAAGTTCTAAAACTGCTGTTTAAAACCGGCAGGGTCGCGGCTGTTCGATACAGGCCCGAGCCGAAGGCAAAAGAACTTATCCGAAACCAACCGGTTATAAACTGCTCCTGCTGGTCATTATCAATCGTTTATAACACTTCCTTGTAACGCGCTCTCCACCAATAGGAATATCAAAACTGTCTGGGGTGTTAATATTAATTTGTATTCATAGGGTGTCAGGGCCGAGTGGGTGGGTTCAAGTCCTGGTCAGGACACTTGTATCCCTGAGCAAGACACTTAACTATAATTGCTTCTTGCCACCCAGGGGTAAATGTGTACCTGTGAGGGCAGAGATGGTTCTTGTGATTGATTTAGCCGAGTAGCACATGTTAATGTTGCACAGGCTGTATACTCCCCAGGGAGCTTGGATGGTTTAAGGAATGAACTAAGGCCCAGTGACTAGGATTAATAAAAGGTTACAATCAGTTAGCTTTTGGGCTGAAACTAGTCGTTGGTTTTGATTTTTGTTTATTTTCCTTAATTTTGCGATGTAAACAATTGCTTTTTTGAAAATTCTCATTTTCAGGAGTAAAAAAACTCATTTTCGCTAATTTACCGTAAATTTCTAGCCACAACGAATGGTTACTTTACTAATCTATTACATATTTTTAGCATTTCGTCCAGGCCCTTTTTTGCTGAATATAAATGTACATGTACAATGTATGTCACGAACTACAATTCCTTAAAAAACCAGGGTAATAAATTTCAAAAAAAATTAAAATTCGTCAACAAATTAGTTCTTCTTGTACAAATCACCACAGAAATGTAGTTATCTCAGAAAAAAAAATCGGACCTGATGTCTGGGTCTTAAACCACTGTGTACTAGACATTCTGCGCTTACACAGCTAGTAGCGCTTACACTTATTTTTCTGTGACGCCCATGTCGGCTGCACTGCTGTTTATTTTGCTCTTCAAACACTATCGAATTTCTGCTTTATTTTAGTATCTATGTGCCATATAGTCTGTTTTATTGTTTAACTCAACTGTCGTCGGTACATGTCAGCCAGTTTGATACCAGTAAGGCACTTTATAAGCGTTGTTGTTGTTGTTGTTGTTGCTGTTGCTGTTGCTGTTGCTGTTGCTCAGCAGCAGCAGCAGCAGCAGCAGCAGCAGCAGCAGCAGCAGCAGCAGCAGCAGCAGCACATGTAAGCAGAGTGCATGGTGATTGTATGCGCAGAGTTCCACAGTTAGCAGAGCCATGAAATTGAGCTCAGATTGCTAGGCTTAGTACCCCAAGCTTTCGCACTCCCAAACGTTCACGCTTTGCGCTCGCAAGCTTTCATGCCTTGCTTTCATAGTTTATGTTTTTTTCAACAGCCTATATGACATCCCTGTTTTAACCACAAAAGCCTTTTCGGTTATGGATACAATTATGTCAGATATTTTTCTTGTGTTCTACCTTGTTGTGGTGGTGTTCAAGTTACCAAACCAT
The DNA here is from genome assembly GCF_032118995.1 of Asterias amurensis. NCBI lineage: Eukaryota > Metazoa > Echinodermata > Asteroidea > Forcipulatida > Asteriidae > Asterias > Asterias amurensis. Next base: position 8,205,746 of record NC_092651.1, read on the forward strand.
CTGCAAAACTGAATGGATTTCTCAGTGAAAATATTTGTTTCTGCTTATTTAGACACTTGCAGCTGGTGAAAATAATTAGCTGTCCCACATTTTTCTCAAACTTGAAGCAATGATTTTTGTATACTCTCACTATTTGATTGCTTCCATGAATTACCCTTTTTGGGTTTCATTCCGTCAATCAAATTTAGCCCGTTGATGAAAAGATGACTGCTTTTCAGTTATACTCCCCCCCCCCCTGAGAGAAATGCTTTTTGGGCATGTGCTGATCAATAACCATTTTGTATCTAAATAAGTCAATATATGTTCCTTTGGTGCCACAAAGTAGCTAGAAAATGAAGAAAGAAAGTATATGTAACTACAGATGCAAAGTCTAGTCTAGTCAACAGTTCCTCTCTCGATGAGGCCTCAACACACTGGGGATTCCAGATGCAAAGATTAGTTCTGGGGCAAGAATTCCCAGCTTTCTGGTTAAGTACACATTTGCTAGAAACTTCAATTTAGTGGGATTGGATTTTTCAGATGATGTTTGTTGCCAAAGAGGGATCAAAGATTGAACAAGTATTGAGGCCACCATTGCATCCTGTTTTGCGTCTTCATAGATAGTTCTTGAAGGTGGAAAGCTTGCAAAGTATTAAAGACACTGGACACCTTTGGTAATTGTCAAAGACCAGTCTTCTCACTCGGCGTATCTCAATATTATATGCATAAAATAACAAACTTGTGAAAATTTCAGCTCAATTGGTAGTCGAAGTTGTAAGACATTAATGAAAAAAAAACATCCTTGTTACAAAAAGTTGTGCGCTTTCAGATGCTTGATTTCGAGACCTCAAACTCTAAATCTGAGGTCTTAAAATCAAATTCGTGGAAAATTACTTTTTTCTAAAAAAATTACACCACTTCAGAGGGAGTCGTTTCTCACAATGTTTTATACTATCAACCTCTCCTCATTACCCGTTACCAAGTTCGGTGCTATGCTAAGTATTATTTTGAGTAATAACCAACAGTGTCCACTGCCTTTAACTATGTTTTTCATAATTCATTCTCAGTAAGGGAATGGTTATTTCCGATATGAATCTATTTAGCTCATTTTATTCCAACCAAAATTGACAGTTTCTTTGATCATCCTTTTGTAAGAGTTCCCTCGGGAGATTTGGCATAGTTTTCATTTTTGGAAGCACTTTAGACAACTGCTTTGCAAATAAATATCAATCAGGTCGTAGAATGATGCTCCCACTTTCCGCTTCTGTCCGCATTGTTGAAGAAAAGCCAAGATACTTCAATCAGCTAAAGCCCCAAGGAATAACCTTCAATATTGGAGTTCTGTAAAAGACCCTGCTTTCATTCCAAGCCAGATCTTTTCAAAGTAAATTCTCACAGTTTATAAATTTAATCTCCAGATGACTATCCCAGTAACCCATTTCTTTTCAGAACTGATGTTCCGAACAAAACATGAATACTTTAGGTCCATCCGTTTAGATTAGATCCATCAATTAGAGATAGTTCCCACAATGGCGTATATCGGCCATCTTTACGGGCAATTTGGAACACAGAGCCATGCGATAGAATGGCGTGTATCACGCGCACATTTCATAAAACTCACTGCCTGATTGGTTAGTAAACAGCGCGCCTGCGTTAATCTACTGGGCAAATGACGTGCCTGCAGGCCTAAATGTATTTTGCCCGTAAAGATGGAGTCAACTCATCTGTACATCAACCTCTATAGAAAATGACTGATTCTTCCACATTGAAAGAATGTTATTATTAATTCATTATGGCTGCGCTAATAACCTATTTTTTGCTGCAAGCTCAGTTATGAAATATTGAATTATGAAATATTGATTGGACATAAAGGGACACCGACTGTGGGGTTAGATCTGGAACAAAATGGGTTAATAATGCAAAGGTAACACCATGGATTAAAGGCCCGGAGACCTTTGGTAATTGTCAAAGACCAGTATTTTCATTTAATAGATAGATAGATATAAACGTTTATTCAATGTTGCAAATAGTGTATTACAGAGTATTATGGACAAAATAAAAGTAAATATAAACTATCAAAAGGTGAAACTTTAAATAAAAGGCAACATCTAGGTCCGGGGAGAAGCACAGCTTTTGTTCCCCAGCCTATGAACAGACAAACCAAAAAACAGACAGACATTAAAAATGCGTGACAAAACTAACAGGACAAAACTGACAGGTGTAAGACAGAAAATAAAGCCATTACATTTTCTACATACAAAAATAACATCAGAATCTTAGTATTCATTAAGAAAATGAGTTTTAAGTTTGTTGGTAAAAGTTGAGAGAGTACCTAATGATTTAAAAAGAGTCATCTAGACTATCCCAAAATAAAGTGCCACGCTGGACAACACCATTTTTAGACAATGAAGTTCTACGATAGTTAACATACAGATTTTTCCTAGCAGCGCTACGGGTATAATAGGAGGGTTTGTTGGAGGTAAGTGTAAAACTGGAGTTGAAACAAGCAGGTAAAAGATCATTCATATATTTATACATGAACCTTCCTAAGTTAAGATGATATAGGTCAACAAATTTTAACAGTTTTAAAATTACAAATGAGAGGCCCAGAGTGCTCACAAGATATGCATAAAATAATAGACCTGTGAAAATTTGGACTCAGTTGGTCATTGAAGTTGCAAGAAAATGACGAATGAAAAAACACCCTTGTTGTACAAAGTAGTGTGCTTTTAGACAGAAATAAAAGGCTTCTTGCTAGTAGTGTTTATTATTTTAGTGAGAAATTACCTCTTTCTCAAAAACTACGTTTTGTTTTATACTATCAACAGCTCTTCGTTGCTGGTAAACCAAGTAAGGTTTTATGCTAATAATTATTTTGAGTAATTACCAAACATGTACAGTACCTTTAATCTATATGAAGTTGATGTAATGATGGACTTGATGTAGAGTAATGAAGACTGACTGTTGGGAAACTGTTACAAAGGCAAGAGGCAGGTGGGCCTATAAAGTAAACCCACATACAATGTTAGACCATTTCCTGTTATTGGACGAGGGGCATGAAGGCGTCACATGCACCTGCCATAAGGAACTCATACTATTGATTCATATTGAACGACCAAGTCTTTATAAACATTCAAGCACAAAGATTAAGAACAAATATAAATTGACTTCTGCGTATTATTATAATTCTTGTTCCATACTGCAGTAAAGATTGCAACTCCCGCATTCCTACAGTCTCACCAGTAGTTCCCAAACCGACGTCAAACGGCACATAGTCCTCCGGGATTGACAAATGCCTTCTTCTACTGCCATGTTCCTTAAAAAATAATGATGATAATTTGAATAATAATGAAAACTTATAAGCGCACAAATCAATAAAAGTGCTCATGCCGCTTAAGAGTCAGTTCAGGTAAATAATTGACATAGTTGCTCACGGTCAAAAAATGAATTTTTTTTATACTTTGTGGGTGGAAGGGCCTTGGGGTGCAAGTAAACAAAATTGCATTTTCAATTCCATATATAGCCCGTTGCCATGGTTACGGCTCATTTTGTTTTTTGGCCATTTTAGGCCGATTTTGGGGTCTGAAAAACTGGATTTTAGCTCATATTTACAACTCCACCCCACCAAAATGCAAAATTATTTCAAAAAACCTTTTATATCACTGCAAAGTATCATCCTTGGCCTTCCTTGAGAAAAAAAATTATTGCTTTAAATATCACCCTTGTGCTATTTTTGCATCATGCATTACAGTATGTTTTTAGAACTTGCAAAATCGACATTTTTACCCTATTTTTGGACCCCAAAATGTCAACTTGCCAGGGGTCTCAGAAAATTCTCCTTTCGGCTGTGATTAGGGCAAACATTGGTCTTTCCATATCTGGTGTCAAAAACTTGGGCAATTGTATCCTGTTGTGACAGTACTGCCTCAAAACTAGACTTTTTTCCCAAAAACGTGAAAAATGCCTTTTTAAGGGTCTTTTCACATAGTATCGATAAACGTGTCCACGGTAAAAAATAAGGAACATTTTTCTTATACTTTGTGGATGGTAGGGACCTGGGGTCCAAATAAACAGCATTTACATTTCAAATCATAATATAACACGTTGCCATGGTAACAGTTTATTTGTTTTTAGGCCACTTTAGGCCGATTTGGGGGTCTGAAAAACTGTTTTTTAGTTAATATTTACAACTCCACCCCACCAAAAAACAAGCATATTTATGAAACCTTTTCCATCACTACAAATTATCATCCTTGGCTTTACTTGAGACAAAAAATTATTGCTATAAATTTCACCCTTGTGGTGTTTTAAGATCGTGCATTAGAGTATGTTTTTAGAACTTGCAAAATCAACATTTTTACCATATTTTTTGCCCTCAAAATTTCATTTTTGCAGGGGTCTCAGAATATTTTCCTTTCGGTTTTGATCAGGGCCAAAACTTGTCTTTTTATTTCTTTTAAGAAAAACCCGGGCAATTGCATCCTGATGCAACAGAACTGTTTCAAAAATAAACCCTTTTCCCCGAAAACATATATAGAGAAATGCATTTTGAAATATTTGCTTAAATTTGAATTTATAACATTAAGAAGTTAGTAATAATTCCATCAATCTGGCAGCTTTTCATAAGCACTCTGTAGGCTTAGTGCATTACCAAACATTGATCAGGACTTGTTAATGACCTAAATCTTAGAATTTGCCCCGGCCCCACCCCGGCCCCGGCCCAATCATATTTCTTGACATTGCATAAAAAAATAAAAAAGTTTTGTGAACAGCGCCTCTTTTTTGAAAGTCACATTTTTTAATTCCCCTTGCACATCAAGAAAGTTTGTACTGTCTTAATTTATTATTGGTCCTCGGAATATTTCCCCTTTGGTTGTGATTGGGCTATCATTATGGTTTGCATGTCTGCTGGGGAGAAACACTTTGGTTTATTGTATCCTATTGTGACACTTCTGCCTCAAACATGGTAATTTTTCCAAAAACAATAAAAATGCATTTGGAAGTTATCCCTTAGTTTGAATTATTAAAAACCAAAAACGAGCATGATTGTTAAAAAAATATGGCACTGTTTCCATGTTCTTTAAGTAACATATAAAAAGTTTATAACCATGCTTTGCCACTGAGAGTTATTGTTTTGTCATGACTACTTTACCTAGTTGTACAGGTATGATTCACATTGCAAGAAGAGAAGTAGTGCGATGAGCATTCTTTACTATTCTTGTTTATACATTTGTACATGGCCTTTTAACAGTCTTCTTGGTCCCCTGCTCGCTACCAAACTAAACATTTTCATCCCTATCAGAACAAAGAGGCTCTAAAAGTGAGCAAGTACTGTGTCCAAATTCACCTGCTTTGGCCTTCTGTAAGCAGTTCCCCCAACCATGGTGGGGTTCCTTTCAGTTGTACTGTTGCAAACAATAAAAGAGTTCAGCAGGTAATGTTTGACAATGTTTTTTGTTGATCGTGTCACTGCAAATGCATCTTGTTGAGCAGGTGCAAGTATTTACAACTTCTATCCGTGTTGTTTCATTAAAGGAACACACGTTGCCTTGGATCGGTCGAGTTGGTCTTTGAAAAGTGTTTGTAAACGTTTATTACAAAATGCAAATGATTAGAAAGATATTTTAAAAGTAGAATATAATGATCCAGACAAGTATCACTCAAAAACATCTTTCTAGACATGCATTTTATAACAAGCGGTTACAAACGCATTTCAAAGACCAACTTGACCGATCCCTGGCAACGTGTTCCTTTTAAATGATCTCTTACGCTCGTCATGCAAATCGTTAGTATCATTGTTTTTAATAAGATCTTGGCAAATTTTTCCAACACTTTTAAGCAGGCTTTTTAATTTCCCACATTTGTGTTGGACATGATTGGATGCTCCAAACCATCTGCCTCAAGCACAGAAACTACATTGTTTATGATCTCTATCTCTATGAAAAGTTTTACATTTGGTAGCAGGCAGGGACCAAGGAGAGTAGGCCCTGTATTAAAGACAACTTGTAAAGAATGCTCATCGCACTCTACTTGCAATGGGAATCATAATGTACCTGTACAATAGGTAAAGTAGCCAAATCAAGAACTCTCAGTGGCAAAGCATTGGTTATGGTTTGGTTGGATACCATTATGTTTAAATAAAAACTTTGTATTCATTACTCAAAGGGCATGGAAACAGTGCCAGATTTTTTAACAAGCATGCATTGTTTTTGGAAAAATTACTATACTTAAGGCATGATCAGTCACAACAGGATACAATAAACACAGTGTTTCTACCCAGAAGACATGAAAACACCAATAACAACCGAAAGGGAACACTTTCAAAAAAAGAGGCGCTATTCACAAAACATTGTTTTATGCAATGTCAAGAAATATATGATTGGGGCTGGGCAGGGCAAATTGTAAAATTAAGGTCATCAACAGTTCCTGATCAATGTTGGGTAATCCACTAGTGCTTAGGAAAAGCTGCGAGATTGATAGAATTATTACTTTTTAATGATAGAAATTCAATATGAAGAAAAAACAATTCAAAATGCATTTTTCTGTTTGGGGAAAAAAGTCTATTTTTGAGACAGTACTGTTAACATCAGGATACACTTGCCCAAGTTTTTCTTACCAGAAATAAAAAAGAAAAATTTTGGCCCTGATCAAAACCGAAAGAAAAATATTCTGAGACCTCTGAAAAAAATGAAATTTTGAGGGCAAAAAAATATGGTAAAAATGTTGATTTTGCAAGTTCTAAAAACATACTCTAATGCACGTTCTAAAAATAGCACAAGGGTGAATTTATAGCAGTATTTTTTTGTCTCAAGTAAAGCCAAGGATGATACTTTGTAGTGATGTAAAAGGTTTTATGAAATATTTTTGTTTTTTGGTGGGGTGGAGTTGTAAATATTAACTAAAAAAACAGTTTGTCATACCCCAAGATCGACCTAAAGTGGCCTAAACACAAATGAACTGTTACCATGGCAACGTGTTATATTACGATTTGAAATGTAAATGTTGTTTATTTGGACCCCAAGTCCCTACCATCCACAAAGTATAAGAAAAATATTCCCTTTTTTTTACCATGGACACGTATTTCGATATTATGTGAAAAGACCCTTTTTTCACGTTTTTGGGAAAAAAGTCAAGTTTTGAGGCAGTACTGTCACAACAGGATACAATTGCCCAAGTTTTTGACACCAGATATGGAAAGACCCATGTTGGCCCTAATCACAGCCGAAAGGAAAATTTTCTGAGACCCCTGGCAAGTTGACATTTTGGGGTCCAAAAATAGGGTAAAAATGTCGATTTTGCAAGTTCTAAAAACATACTGTAATGCATGATGCAAAAATAGCACAAGGGTGATATTTAAAGCAATAATTTTTTTTCTCAAGGAAGGCCAAGGATGATACTTTGTAGTGATATAAAAGGTTTTTTGAAATAATTTTGCATTTTGGTGGGGTGGAGTTGTAAATATGAGCTAAAAACCAGTTTTTCAGACCCCAAAATCGGCCTAAAATGGCCAAAAAACAAAATGAGCCGTAACCATGGCAACGGGCTATATATAGAATTGAAAATGCAATTTTGTTTACTTGCACCCCAAGGCCCTTCCACCAAAAAAGTATAAAAAAAATTCATTTTTTGACCGTGAGCAACTATGTCAATTATTTACCTGAACTGACTCTTAATACAAACAATAACATAAAACGATAACCAAAATTGATCTAGGTAAGTCTAAGCTAAGAGAAATACAAATGCAATATCTACGAAAACATTGATGGGAAAAAATAAAACCATTTACTAAAATACTTGTTTGAAAAGAGCAACGATCAAATTCAAGGTTATGGCATTTCTGGTGGTTAAAGACCCTGGACACGAGATAATAATGAAAGAAAAAACACCCTTGTCACACGAAGTTATGTGCTTTCAGATGCTTGATTTCAGGACCTCAAAATCTAATTCTGAGGTCACAAGATCAAATTCAAGGGAAATTACTTCTTTTTTGGAAAATTACGTTACTTCAGATGGAGTAGTTTCTCACAATGTTTTATACTGTCAACCTCTCCCCATTACTTGTTACCAAGTAAGGTTTTATGCTAATAATTATTTTGAGTAATTACCAATAGTGTCCACTGCCATACATGTAAGTCATCAAGTATGGGTTTAATTCCCAGGTAGTGATACATACGTCCTTGAGCAAGATGCTTTACTATAATTGCTTCTCTCCACCCAGAGGTATAAATGGGTACTTTCGAGGGTACAGGGGTCAACACTGTGTTTTGAAAAGAAATTCTGAGCACCCAGGCAGCTCGGGCTGTTTACTCCCCAGGGACCTGAGGAAGATTATTAGATCGTTATTGGCCCAATGTCGGGGGCGCTAATGTAAAGCGCAACGGTTATTGTGAAATGCATTACATGTATATAAGAGTTAGTTATTAGTTATTATAATCAGTATAAGCATCCATGTGTGTAATTCTTACCAAGGTGCAAAAACGTTTTATCTCCTCAAATAGAATTGCCATTACATGCCACTTTGAAATTGTCAAAAGGTTGCATTTTGCCCGTACACAATTAAAAATAGGCTCCAAGATACGATCTTTGAAGACAAAATGTTTTTTGAAATACAACGTAGTTGAACATGATAAATCGGTCTGTAGTTGTCATTTTTGAAAGGCGACCTCCAATACTTTAGAGACAAAGACGAAATCAATAAATAATACTTCAAACTAGTCATGGGCAGACATCTTCAAACTTGAGTGCTTAGGGCCTCCACAAGCATGATATTAATAAGGGAATAAAAGGGTAGCTACGAGTTCTTGAACGACCGTTTAAAACCGGCTCAGGCCTTTATGGTCTGGCTATGACCCTCCAAGGTTTTAGAAGGCTGTTAAGAATGAGTCACTACTCTTTAATTCGTTTCGTAAATGCTCCTTTTTTTTTTTTTTTTACATGTACATGTACCTACAGGTAGGAATTTTCGATGCGAATTTTCAAAGTTTGTACTTATTCAGATTTTGTTTTTACTGGTTGGTCTGTTCGGTTGTGTATACCCGCATGTACAATCAGATTACGTCTGGGTATAATTTATATACATGTATATTGCATTCCGCGTGAGTAAATTGGCGTTAATGAGCTTGTGGACCAAGCATGCGAAGCTAGCCGGTCTTAAACAGCTCCAACTATGTCTTTATCAACCGTTTAAATACCCCATGTGACGCGCTCTCCACCAATAAGAATAGTGAAACTGTATGGGGTATTTATGAATAGTCATTAATATATTCTTTAACTTTTGAGCTATTTTTTCATTGTAACCAATATATTGGTAGTAACTCTCAGTGTCTGAAAATATCCATAAAATTAATATTGTTGCGTCCAAAACACTCAATGTGTTAGAAGGTTTGGATTGATTAGGTAGACCCTCATACAAGTTGAGTGTTATGTCCACAACAGGTGCCTTCCTGTGGAATTGCACAAAATTCAATCAAGCTATGTCTCAAAGCGTACAAAAGGGCTGTCAGCAGTAGCACCAAAACTCACAATCACCTCTGTCATGCTAGCTTGAACGTTAAAGGCACAGCCGTCAATTTCACCAAACTCTTCCTAACTGAGAGTTAATCTTAGGACTTATTAAGTTCCATATCCATTGACGATATGACGCATTGAACCCATCCTCACTCGTAGTAACTCGAGATATGTAGGATTTATCCTAGTGTTCGTGAAATCGGCTCCTGGACACCATCATGCATAAAATAACAAACCTGTCAAAGTTCGGGCTCCATTGGTCATCGAAGTTGCGAGTAAATAATGAAAGAAAAAACACCCTTGTTGCACACATTTGTGTGCTTTCAGTATGCATAATACAAGGGTTCAGGCCTGAAGTCTATAATTATTTGAATAAGAATTACCTCTTTCTCTCAAAAATACATTACTTCAGAGGCAATAGTTTAGACTAACAACAGCTCTCCGTTGCCTGTTACCAAGTAGGCTTTAATGCTAACAATTATGATGAGACCAATAAAGTGTGATAGTGTACCTTTAAAGGGTGTATGTACTTTTTGTAGGACAAAAAACACAATGTCCACAGATTTACTCTAAACTTACACAGTTTGAAGATAATGATAGTAGAAAGCTTCCCTGAAAATATTAGTTGCTGAGGTGCTGTAGTTTTTGGGAAATGTGTAGAACAATGTCATGAAAATAATTTTAATCATTTACAAACGTATTTTCATGACATTGTTTTACTCATTTCTCAAAAACTACAGCACCTCAGTAGGTAGAATTTGAAGGGAAGCTTTCCACTATCATTATCTTCAAACCCTGTAAGTTTAATGTAAATCTGTGGACATTTTCAAAAGGTACCCAAATCCTTTAAGGAATGAGTTATCTTCTCGAGTAAAGGCCGGTTTATAGTCGGTTGCACGATGGAAATTTTGACTCGCAACACAGTTTACCCCGTACATGGTTTATAGTCATCGCTGAGGCCTTAAAAACTGTGTCTTTTTTGTCAAGATTTCCATCACCCGACCATCGCGCGACTGACTATAAACCGGCCTTATATAATTTTCTCTTTTGGATGGAGTAAGAGTATGACCCATTTACTTTTGTTCCTCTACAATGTATGATCCAGTTGTGTCTGTTGTGACAAAGTGTTATAACTTGTAATCACGCTATAAGATTAAGAAAAGAAAGATGCTATCAGGTTAGTAGTAGCTTTTTTTTAGACTGAACGCTGGCTTGGAGTGGGGTTAATCTGTTTAAAAAGTTCTCTCAGCAAAATGACCAGTAGACCTGACTCCAAAGGGAAGAGACATAAATTACCTTGCCGAGATAAGACCTGTCGTGTTCTCCTATCACAGTGTGATGGATGGGAAAAATGGATGGGGAAAATTGGGGTGAATTTTAAAGGGACACTATGCCTTGGATCGGGCGAGTTGGTCTATTGAAAAGCGTTTTAAACCGTTGGTAATAAAATGCATAATGGTTAGAAAGACAATTTAGAGTAGAATCTACAATCCACACAAATGTGCCTTGAAGTTGTATGGTTTTCCTTATGTCGTGAACAGCACACCATTTTTTGGAGTCAAGTTTTTTTACTCCATGAAATGGCCGACTGTGTCAAAGTAAAATAATAATAACCGTATTTATAACGCGCCTTTAGCCAAAGGATACAAAGCGCCAGGTATTATTACTGCAAGGAGTGGGGCGAATTTTGAGATATAAGACCTAATCATTAAGCACCATGTAATGATTTACAAGGTGCTGTGGCGCAATATGCTGCCAATCCAGCCAGGAACACCGGGGCGAACCCCTTCTCTTTTCGATAAGTGCACTGGGTTCTTTTACATGCGTTTACACAACACATGGGACCAACGGCTTTACGTCCCATCCGAAGGACGAAGCAATGGTTATGTGTCTTGCTTAAGGACACAAGTGTCACGGCTGGGGATTCGAACCCACACTCTGCTGATCAGAAACACCAGAGTTTGAATTCGGTGCTCTTAATCGCTCGGCCACGACACTCCCACAATAAAAGGACAACCACGCAATTTCAAGACATGTTTGTGTGGATCATTATATTGTACTTTAAAAACATCTTTTTAACCATATCGATTTCATAACAATTGCTTTCGAATGCTTTTCAAAGACCAAATCATCCTATCCAAGGCAACGTGTCCCTTTAACTCTGTGGTGGTTTGTCACTTGACTTTAAATCTTAATGTGGTGATTCAAATCTCTTGCGGGTCCGTTACAAGTCTCATGGATTCTCCAGTTACGGACATCACATCACATTAAAGGAACACGTTGCCTTGGATCGGACGAGTTGGTCAAAACAAAAGCGTTTGTAACCGTTTTTTATAAAATGCATATGGTTGGAAAGATGTTTTAAAAGTAGAATACAATGATCCACACAAGTTTGCCTCCAAATTGCGTGGTTTTCCTTCTACTGTGCGAACTAACATGGTCGGCCATTTATGGGAGTCAAAATTTTGACCCCCATTAAATGGCCGACGTATTAGTCGACGAGGTAAAAGGAAAACAACGCAATTTCTAGGCATGTTTGTGTGGATCATTGTATTCTACTTTTACAACATCTTTCTACCAATATGCATTTTATAAAAAACGGTTACAAACGCTTTTCAAAGACCAACTCGACCGATCCAAGGCAACGTGTTCCTTTAATGGCTTTCGGGGCATTTAGTAAATTTCAATTACACAAATTTTGTCGTTTCCGGGTTCTGTATAGAAATATGAATGAATATTGCACTCAAACGGATACATCATAATTGACATGCTAAAGTCATCAGTGTGAAGTATTCATAACACTGAATCAACTCTCACAAACACAGACTAGACTTGGGTTTCTTTAAAGACACTGGACACCTTTGGTAATTGTCAAAGACCAGTCTTCTCACTTGGTGTATCTCAACATATGCACAAACTATTAAACCTGTGAAAATTTGAGCTCAATTGGTCATTAAAGTTGCGAGATAATAATGAAAGAAAAAACACCTTTGTCACATGCTTCCAACATTATTACCCCTAGTCACAGGGCCTTAGTTCATTCCTTAAACCATCCCAGCTCCCTGGGGAGTACACAGCCTGTGCAACATTAATATGCGCTACTCGGCTAAATCAATCACAAGAACCATCTCTGCCCTCACAAATACCCATTTACCCCTGGGTGGAGAGAAGCAATTATAGTTAAGTGTCTTGCTCAGGGACACAAGTGTCTTGACCGGTATTCGAACCCACACTCTGCTGAACAGAAGCACCAGGGCTTGAGTTCGGTGCTCTTATCCGCTCGGCCATGACACATGGTGTTTTCTGCAAACCTCTCTTGGTTAACTAGATGGAAAAGTTGATGAAATAAGCAGCCAGTAATAACCACCTTATGTCTCATTTTGTTCATCTCTATAGCTCTTGATGCGGCAGGCATATTTTGCAGCTACATCTTATATCGACCATGAAGTGGGAAGAGTTTTATCTACTCTTGAGGAGGAAGGTCTGGCAGGAGACACAATCATTGTACTTCTTGGAGATCATGGTGAGTGTGAAGATGAAGACTCAGTGGTTAAGAACACCGAACTCAAACTCTGGTGTTTCTGATCAGCAGAGTGTGGGTTCAAGTCCCAGTCGTGACACCTGTGTCTTTAAGTGAGACACTTAACCATGATGCTTTGTCCTTTGGATGGGACGTAAAGCCGTTGATCCTGTGTGTTGTGTTATGCACGTAAAAAAACAGTGAACTTATTAAAAAGAGAAAGGGATTGCTCATGTTCCTTGTTTGATTGGCAGCATATTGCGCCACAGCACCTTGTAAACCATTACATCATGTACATGGTGCTATACATGTATATGTAAAAGGAGTAGGTCTTATGTTTCAAACATAGTCCCTCATAGTTTGCAGGAAAATACTGAATGTAGAAGCACCTTGAGTGTCACTGAGTGACAGATTTGAGTGCTATATATAAGCCACTATTACTAATATATCATATTAATATTTGTCCTTCATATTGCTTTCAATTGATCCAAGGTAAGGAGATATCCATTGATGAGAAACCTTGAATTCTAGCATTTTCTCCAGCCAAATATTCAACTTCCTTGAGACGTGTTTGCAGAGGAGGTTTTCAAACACTAGATGTCTATAGATGTCTTTTTTGATGCCATTTTTTTCTAATGAATGAATTAACACGGTTTTACCAGCGATTAAAATGTCAGATGATTCCATACACTGTATGTGTTAATTAATAACCGTTTCTACTTAACATCGAATGATTTATACTAGAACTAAGCAGTGATCATGTCAACACCATTCTTGGAACTGTTCCATCTTTCTGGTGATTATACATTGTATTGAGATTATGCATTGGCTTACGGGTGATTTATACAACCAATTGAATCAATTGTAGATAACTCCTGGGAACAGTGCCTTGTAGGCTTAGTGCCTTGCACCTTCTGCGATAACTTAATCTGAATATTGGCACTTTGAGAACCTTAGTCCAGGGCAATGTCTCAAAAGACAATATGCAAATAAGGAATGGTCTACATGATTTTGTCATTGTTTTTTGCAGTTCTATTTGTGAACATTTCTTGAGGGGTTGATCCTATATGCTGCCGCTCCTATCCATACTTAAATAATGGGAGATATATACACAGATGTGTCATTACTTCTTTAACTGTTGTTATTTAACGTATTCTCAAGTTCAATTCGGCATTCATTTTCGCAGTAGTAGAATATAAAGCAAGACAAGTATCAAAAGAACATTATCTACCTAGTTTTAATGACGTCTGTTATCGACTATGATACAACGTAATTTTTTCGACAACAATTTGCCGTCAGCATAGTGTCAATTAATGACATCGTTTAGACGTCATTAGAATACCCCAAACTTGACGTTACATCAACATTTTATGTTAATTATTTTTAATTATTAACATCAATTAATACAATGCACACATACAATGGGTCAATCCGCTTGATCTCCCTTCGTCGACCTCTATAGTCACGTACCTCACCTATATATACCAGGGTACTATTCAATGGTACAGCATATGTGTATACATGTATATATACAGATCGGTTTCAAGAATTTTGCAGTCCTGGGTGTTAGATTGTAATTAAAACTTTGTAGTTTTAACTAATATTTTGGAATTAAGCTGTCAAGTTTAGTTCACACATTTAATTTATCACAAAATCTATTGATATTTAACACAAACAAAACAAAACATGTGTTTGTAGTATCTAATTACCGATTAATTTGTTGTATAATTGTTGCAGTATGTAACCACATCTAAGCCTGACCTCAAAATTTGCATAATATGCAAATGATGTCGTGACAGTAAATTGCCGTCGCAAGCTGACCACAATATGGCGAAATACTGATGTCAATATTATGACGCCATACTGACGTCACAGGTTGACCAAAATATAATGACGCTACTAACTGGTTATAATACAAACAATAATATGACACTTGTTTATGGTCGGCTTATGGTAATACAGTTATGGTTACAAAGGGACATACAAAAGACGTCTATGCAACGTCTGCTCAATGACGTTACTATTTGGTTAAAATACAAACATTAATGCGACAGTTTATTATGATCAGACTGTTGTAATGAAATGATGGTTAAACTATGACAATAAAATTACGTCAAAGCAACGTCTGGTCAATGACAATACTATTAAGTTATAAATCTATCTAAAATGTAACATTCATTCAACCAAGTTACGACGTCCATAAGACGTTATTAATTTATGTTGATATTTGTCGCCTATCTGACACTGTATTTTAGTCACTTTTTGGTAATCTGACGTCGCGACTCAAAATCAACCATAATATGACGTCAGAAAGACGTCGTGTGCCTGCTGGGATGGTGTTACCGCAAACCAAATATAATGAATGTAATTGATACCTCACCATGCAATGCCTCAAATTCCATATTTCAAGTTGTGCGAATGGAAATATATAAAAAAATATTTAAAAAAACATCCACCCCATTTTGATTTTTGTCAATGTTTTTTGGAGGGATGACTTTAATTCTGGAGTGGCTCAATACCCTGAATTTCAATTCCTATTGTATGGATCATTATCACAGCTAAGCATGCGATTAGTTTCCAAAGTCACGACTATTGGTTGCTTAGTCGAGTTGCAACTATCATTTTTGAATGTTAATTGTGCCACCACGACTACTACAAAAATAGTCTCGACTTCATGCTTGGTGAACCATTTGTGTCTCTCACAACTATTCGCACAACATAATTTGCTTACAAAACACAATTAGACATCAGTGACACAATCCATTTTTCCTTCAATCCCAATTCCATATATAGCGCCTGCGGCAAACAATGCTGCAATGCATTTGTAATTTAAAACTTAGTCGCGACTAGTGTCAAAGTCATGACTAATTGAGGCACGACTAGTTGAATAGTAAATGTCACTAGTCGCCCAGGCTTATTGACAGCCACTGTGTCTTGTTTGATTGTGGAAATGTATTATTGTACCTACTTGATTTTGTTGTTGTATTTTCAGGTTGGCAACTGGGAGAACACCAAGAATGGTCTAAATACAGTAACTTTGTCTCAGCTACTCGAGTACCACTCATTTTCCATGTACCGGGTCTGACAGACAAAACACAGAGACATCATCATCACAAGTTCCCCCTGATGGATCCCTTCTATAGAACAAGAACCAATCGCCCTGATCTAGAGACGCCATCAGTCAACTACTCAGGTGAGTCTAGGTATACATCATCAACCGGACGTTATCCAGGCTTTGTTAGTAACTCACTGGTTGAGCTTGTTGATGTTTTCCCCACTGTAGCCGAGTTAGCCAGTTTACCCGTTCCTCCTCTGTGCCCTGTCGATGCCTCTGGTGTTGCGCTATGCACAGAGGGTGTGAGCCTCGTTCCGTTAATTCATCACATCACTGACACGCCCAGCAAAGTGAAAGTGACAAACTGGAAGAATGCAACTTTCAGTCAGTATCCACGCCCGAGTTTGTTCCCGTCGCATAAAACCAACACCCCATCCCAGGATAGAATCGCTTATATGGGTTATTCAATGAGGACAAAGAAATATCGATACACGGAGTGGTTGTCGTTTAATAACTCAAACTTCAATGTGAGTTGGGGCGATCCTTTAGCGAGGGAACTCTACATCTACAGCCAGGATCCCCTTGAAGATGTGAATGTAGCCGACATGTCTGAGAATGTACAAATTGTCAGAGAGCTTTCTTATCAGCTTGGACTCAACTGGAGACATGCACTACCAGTCTTCAATGAAGACACTACAACAGTGTCTACTCCAACAGAGTGGTATGTGAAATGACATACTATGTGCGCTGGCAACAGCGCACACCATAGCCCTTCCAACTCATTACTCATTTTTGTACTTTTATGTGTCTGCTATTTTAACAAGTTTTAACAGCTCATATGGTTTTTTAATGATTGAAGAGAATTACGGAAATATTATAAAAAGGTGATTTTTTGTTGTTCACCTTGGCTTTTAGATTGTGTTTACACAGTATTGTACCATTACATTCAGTCATATCAACTTATTGATATTTCAATTAGTTGCTATATTAAGCTTCATATATATTGAATAGATGAAGCTTTGTTGTGAAGAATTGTATTCCAAGACACTTGGTGTCTTCTATTTATCAAGTTTTAAAAGTATTGTACTATTACATTCAGTCATATCAACTAGTTTAAATATCAACTAGTTGATATATTAACTAGTTTATATATTAAGCTTCATATATTGAGTATATAAAGCTTTTGTGTGAAGAATTTCATTCCAAGACACTTAGTGTCCTCTATTTTTAACAAGTTTTAATATTAACAGCTCATACATGTACTTTATGTTTTTTTTTAAATACGTTTTAATGAAGAGAATGTTGAACTTATTTTAAAAAGTAATTTTTTTAAAGTTCACTTTGGCTTGTAGTGTGTGTTACAATATGTCGGATACCATAAACAAAGTACTGTAAAATGTCTTGCTACATGTATATGTTTTCTACTACCTCGGAGTAGATTTATCGGATTTTTCTGGAGACTTCTCCAGAAAAAAAGAACTGTCCTGCTTTTTAACTACTACCTTTTTAACTACTACAATAACAAGTTGCTTGTCTGATAAAGCAAGCTTCATACATTGAATATATCAAGCTTTTGTGTGAAGAATATCATTCTAAGATTCAAGTTTTTGAAAAGCATAAATCTATCATTCATAAATACTGTTGGTGGAGAGCACGTCACGTGGGGTTAATTAAAACGTGTGATATTAAACGTGTTTAAACATATAGGTGCTTTGACCAGTGCTCTCACTTGGTGTATCCCATCATAAGCATAAAATAACAAGCCTGTGAAAATTTGGGCTTAATCGATCCTGGAAGTTGTGAGAAAATACCACAAGGATTTAGGGACTTATAAAAGCAAATGGAGTTTTTGTCAAAAGAAATTAAAGACAGAAGATTTGCATACATCGTTAATTGTCTTGATGGTCAAGAGACCACACATAGGATTAGCGATCAATGGACATTTTAATTAGTTTCAGTCTCAACGCTCACTTGTTATTCAGGTTTTTTTTCAAGTCCAGTTTTTGCCACAGATTTTGTCTGAGACAAAATATAATTTCTGTTGTTGGTTATGCTAAAATGTGATGCAAGCCATGACACATTTTTTCCAGAGTTAAACAAAAAAAGGTGGTTTATTTTATTCTTCCAAACAGCGTAAAGGGTATACACTCCCTAGATAAAATGAAAGCAAATGACTATAAAACACTAATAGTAATAATACAAATTTAAAATAACTAGTTTTACAATAGCACATATTTTACAATAACTGTGTCAATGCGCCCTGGTCATTGGGCCAATAACATTCTTTTAATCTTCCTCCGCTCCGTGGGAAGTGTAAAGCGCGACCCATCAAGGCGCTCTGAAGGCTTTTTCATACACAATATCAACCTCTACCCTCGCAGGTACCCATTTTTACCCCTGGGTAGAGAGAAGCAATTATAGTCAAGTATCTTGCTCAAGGACACACTTGTCACAACCAGGATTCGAAACCACACTTCGATGACTTATAACCACCAGAACTTGATTTTTATGCTCTTTTAACCGCTCGGCCATGACACTCTAACCCAACATTACACCATATTCACTTTTTTTTATGAAGCTGTATCTTTTTCTGTCTTATCCAGTAATTAAATTTGTAGTTTAATATCCTCGATAGCATATATTTGTATTCTGAGAACATTTAAGCATCCTTGTGATCATCTGGGTTTTGTACAACTCCATGATTTCATTTAGCTTGTGTACCCAGCTCAAGTTGATCATATCACAGCTCAACTAAAATTGCCGGCTGGATTTAAAGCAACACGTTTACGGTGGTGTCCAAATTGGCTGTAACAGTATCCATCTCCCTCATGGGAAAGACTTAATTGCTTTTCTTTCTGAGCTGGGTGAGGTGTTCACTGCCTCATGCTGCATCGTTTGTCCTTCTAAACACTATCTAATTATTCAGTAACTGACGAGAAACTAAAGAGGAGAATAAATTGTCCCCTCACTAAGCAAAAGATCATATTTCTGTCAACGCTCTTTATGAGAAGTACTTTATATTCACCCAAGCTAAAAGGAAATGCAGTGTTTTAGAAAAGGTTTGTCACAACATCCTGAACTTGTTGCGGATTTCAAAGAATTTATTTTTCTCCAGTCCAGAATATTGCATAGAAATTGATTTGACGGTGGAAAGGGTAGACCCTGTGAATATTCCCCTGTCACAGGCACCGATCAAATATTGGCTTTCTGCCTGTCTGTTGTGAGACTCTGTCTGGAATCAAATATTATTGAACAATTGTTGCGCTACCATGATTCATCTAGTCACGTACGCCACTAGGCTGTATGTCACTGTACTTTGATTAACTGCACTTTTGTTAATTTTAGAGCATAAAGGCAGGAAACTAAATCTATGGGAAAAGTTTTTTACATTTTTGACGAGAAGATTACTTCATACAAAATAGATACCAGTCATCTTAAGAAACCTAAAATGCTGTCATCTTAAAGATATGAATATAATAACAACATTAAGTTTGAATCCAAAGTTTAAGGATGCAACAAACTGAGTTGGACATTACCACCTCCTAAAAAAGTTTGACTCCTCAAAATGGCGTGCAATTTCAAGGCATACTTGTGTGGATCATTATATTCTACTTTTAAAACATCTTTTAACCATTATGCATTTTGTAAAAAATGGTTTCAAAACTTTTCAAAGACAAACTCGCCCAATCCAAGGCATCATGTCTCTTTAAAGACAGCGGACACTATTGGTAATTGTCAAAGACCAGTCTTTGACACTATTGGTAATTGTCAAAGACCAGTCTTCTCACTTGGTGTATCTCAACATATACATAAAATAATAAACCTGTGAAAATTTGAGCTCAATTGGTCGTTAAAGTTGCATTAAGAATAATGAAAGAAAAAACAACCGTGTCACACGAAGTTGTGTGCTTTCAGATGCAAGTTGATTTCGAGACCTCATCTAATTCTGAGGTCTCGAAATCAAATTTGTGGAAAATTACTTCTTTCTCAAAAATTACGCTCCTTCAGAGGGAGCCGTTTCTCACAGTGTTTTATACTATCAACCTCTCCCCATTACTCGTTACCAAGTAAGGTTTTATGCTAATAAATATTTTGAGTAATTACCAATAATGTCCACTGCCTTTAAAGGTAGTCCAAACAGCAAGGGAGCCAAGAGAAGTTCTCCATTTATGGGGTCAGTCAACTTTTTGTGTGTGTGGATGTTCTCAACGCTCTCATTAGAGCCAATCAAGAAGACAGAATACAATGAAGACTTTTCAGTTTCAGAAGTGGGAGGAAAACGCCCTGAGAATTATTTCAGGGAAAACCCACGCAGTCAGTAAAGACTGAAAACCCAATCCACATAGTAACCACAAAGTACAAAGTCTATGGGGCAGTTCTTAAATAAGAGGGACATCGCAAAGAACAAAAGTTTTCCCCTGAGAGATGCAGAAAAAGAGTATGTGTGCACAAGCATTACATAGGAAGTGTGGAGTTGAGAACAACAGATGTCCACACAAGACAGTGATTTGAAACACTATGTGGACTTACACACTTCTACACAGTGTTTTTTACAGTGTTGAAGAATTGAATTTTCCTTAAGTTCAGACCAAAGGGATGTCCTCAGAGGGTATGTTAAACAGAGCTGGGAATGAGTGTTTTGCTATAGCTTCCGGGCTGAACAGTTTTTGAAGTCCCAGACAGTCCCTATTCTGCAGCAGCAGCCTAATCATACATATCTTGTTAGCATTAATGCTTCTAAAGAGGTTTCAACCTATCAATGTAATAAGAAAGTGATCACATTTAACAAACATATCAAGTTTCTTGGTGGGGGATTTCTGGGTGGTTTGCTTTTGTACTCCGCTGGGAAATCACAAACTCTGCTGTGATTTATCTTTGCAGTGGGCATCCATAGGCACTTAATATCCCATCAATCAAGCTTCCGGTTTATCTTGTTCTGTGAAAAAAAACTCATTTTGTTACAGTGATGACAAAGTGCTAGCTGATGTGTTGAAGATGAATAAACATGTTCTTAACTGTACATAATAAACTAATGTCCACAGAGTGTATGCAACACTGAGCTGTGGGCGTGTCTATGCATCAAACTTTTAAAAAAAAAAGGGATTCAGGGAAAAAGTAATTTTTACAGTAATTACAAAGTGCTGGTTCAAGTGTGAAGAATATAAATAGTCTAAACTGTTCAGATTAAAGGAATGTCTACAAAGTGTATGCAACACAGAGCTGCAGGTGGGCATGGCTGTGCATTCAAACATTAACAAAGGGGATTCGGGGTAGAAAAGACATATTTTTACAGTGATTACAAAGTGCTAGCGCATGTGTGAAGAGTACAGTATAATTTTTGTAAACAGTACAGAATAAAGGAATGGCCACAGAGTGTATGCAACACAGAGCTGTGGTTTGTCTATGCACTCTAACTGTGAACTAAAACATAATGGATTGGGGGCGGGGGTATTTTTTTTACAGTGATTTAAAAGTACTATATCCCACCTCCTTCACCGAATAGTGCCAAATTATAACACCCACCAGTGTAATCATGTGAACATATTTTTAAAAGAAGTCGTCAAAATTACAATCAACTGCAATAAAACAATAAAGAGCCAAGTTGTTATTTACTTATGTTTTTGTATGTTGTACTAATAAATGAATTAATCTAACAAATTTAAAATGTGTGATCTGTCACACAAGTTGCATGTTAGAAACAGGGTGTCACTGTGTCAGCATTGAAGCATTCATTTAAAACAGGTGTATCGTGAGCCAAATTTCCTTATAAGTAGACATTTTGGCTTGACAAATTCCTGCTTAGCAGAAATAAGAAGGACACCAGTTTTACCAGTCAGAAATTGTACAAGTGACATGTAGCTGGTCTGGTTGTTATTTACTCTGGTAAGCATATTTAGTGCTTAGCTTATTTTTGTGCTTAAGCAGCTCCATGAAGTTGCTGGGGCCCTGTTTTTCAGGCGAGTTTCATTTGCTGCAGTTGGATGATTTTTGTGAGATGCTTTGTGTTTTTGTTGTCTTTCAAGTAGAATACTAGATAGTCAAAGGGGATACAAAAATTAAGTGTGTGTAATTATGTAAATCTAGTTTATAAAATGTTTAATGTCCAAACCTCTGAAATTTGACATGTTCATTGTTTTTTTTAACATTCCATTTCACATGTGTGTGCTTGTCTACCAGTTGAAACCACGAACTTAAAGGATTTGGGTATTTTTTGTAGGATACAAAACACAATGTCCACAGATTAATATTAAACTCACACAATTTAAAAATTATGATGGTAGAAAGCTTCCCCTAATTTTACTGAGGTGCTGTAGTTTTTGAGAAATGAGCAAAACAAGTCATGAAAATAGTTTTCGTCTCTAAAGACGAAAATTATTTTAGCATGTGAAACGTATTTTCGAGAGTCAGACACAGTTTTACCCATTTCTCAAAAACTACAGCACCTCAGCAAGAAATATGTTAAGGTTAGCTTTCTACATCATTATCTTCAAACAGTGTAAGTTTAATGTAAATCTGTGGACATTGTGTTTTGTGTTACAAAAAGTACCCAAATCCTTTAAAGGGACACGTTGCCTTGGATCGGGCGTGTTGGTCTGTAAAAAGTGTTTGAAACCGTTTGTTATATAATTGATATAATCAGAAAGATGCTTTAAAAGTAGAATATATTGATTCACACAAGTATGCATTGAAATTGCACGGTTTTTCTTTTATACCGTGATCTAACACTGCACGCCATTTTATGAAGTCAGATTTTTGACTCCAGTGAATGGCTGGCCTTGTTGATTCGCTTCTCAGAGACAAATCGCTCCGATCCATTAGGCAACGGTCCCTTTAATAACAAAATGGATCCGGCTGTTTTGATAGAGCAAGGATGTCCTCGCTCACTTTCATTTACAAAATCAATCTGAACTCCGCTAAAAAAAAAAAAAACAGTCCTTGATTTATGGGATTCACATTATGCGTGTGTGTATTAGCTTTCAAATCTGATTGCCGTAATTCTTTCACATTAGTTGTTGTCTTTCTTTTAGCCATTGAACAGAGTCTGTATAGATTCACCATAGATATACAAACTATATGATGTTGTATTAATTAACAAGGTTATAAATTTAGTATATAATCATGACAAATCAAATAATATATGTAAATATGTAACAGTTAGTACTGTGTACAATGAGTGGTATAAGCACACTCATCATTCTACTCAAACAAAATCTTTAAAGGACCACGTTGCCTTGGACCGGTCGAGTTGGTCTTTGAAAGGCGTTTGGAACCATTTGTTACAAAATGTAAATGGTTAGAAAGATAATTTAAAAGTAGAATATAATTATCCACACTAACATGCCTCAAAATTGTGTGGTTTTCCGTTTACGTCTCGAAGAAACGTGTTTGGCCATTTTGGGGAGTCAAATTTTGACTCCCAAAAATGGCCGATCATTTTAGGTTGCGACGTTAAAGGTAAACCGTGCAATTTTGAGTGATACTTATTTGGATCATTATATTCTACTTTTAAAACACCTTTCCTCCCATATGCATTTTATAACAAACGGTTACAAACGCTTTTCAAAGACCAACTCGTTCGATCCAAGGCAACGTGTTCCTTTAAGAGATAATGGCCCAACTTAAAACTGCTTAAGCAGAGGATACTGTTTAAGAAATGCCAGCTTAGCAATAATGAACAGGACACCAGTCACAAATTGTACATGCGGCATGGTGGCTGGTAACCTTTTTCCAGTTAGCATAAGTTTGTTTGGCCATGTTTGGCTTAGCCTATCTTTGTGCTTAAGCAGCTCTATGAAATTGGGCCCTGCAGGTTGCGAGAAGGTTTTTGGTGAGTCTTCACAAAGGAAAACCTATGAAGCAATGTTGTGAACAACAAGTCATATAGGAATTGCTTCAAGGGCTTAATCCAGCAGAGATAATTGTTATAGTAAGGCAAAGTTTTGTTTATGTCTCATGAGAAAGTTTAGACACCATACGGTGTAGTGTTATTTACTCTATATATCTGACACACTATGAATCTGTTGCCTATAAGCGCAGTAGTCCGTTGAGTGCAATATTTTCTGAAGGCATATTGAGCATATGGTCAGATTACTAATAAGTGGCGGGATCACTATAACCACCGACTCCTGTCAAGGCAATCACTGATAAATCCCCCACAACGTCACAAATTGTCCATTCCTGCAAGCCCTCGTTTTGTCTTCCCACTAGTTCCGATTACCGATTCCAATTTCCTTAGACCCATAGATTGCCCCATGATGATACGTCCTGCTCAGTAAGCCAAAAGGTCGTCTTCGTGTGTTGTGTGTCTGTGCCCCCACGGCAAAAAGAGATTATCACTGGAAAACACTCTTCTAATCGGTGCAATACAGCTTTTATAAAGTACGCTTGATCTTACCTGCACATCTGTAGGCATTTATTCATTGCGGTCAACTCAAAGCAAAATACCTTTTCCCTTAATACCACCTGCAACAACAACAATGTAATACCGGTAAATGATATTTAAAGGGACTGGACAATGTTGGTAATTACTCAAATTAATTGTTAGCATAAAAACTGACTTGGTAACAAGCAATAAAGAGCTGTTGATAGTATAACACATTGTGAGAAATGGCTCCTTCTGAAGTAACATAATTTTTGGGAAGTAATTTTCCACTAAAATATTTAAATTTGATTTCGAGACCTCAGATTTAGAGTTTGAGGTATGAAATCAAGCATCTGATAGCACACATCTTTGTGTGACAAGGGTGCTTTCTTTTTTTGAGGTTTTGAATGGTTTTTAAGTCTTGAATTTAAGTCAAATTATGTAAGTGAGAAATTACTTCTTTCTCAAAATCCTTCAGAGGGAGCCGTTCTCGCAATGTTTTATACTATCAACAGCTATCCATTGCTCGTTACCAAGTCAGTTTTTATGCTAACAATTATTTTGAGTAATTACCGATATACTAGTGTCCAGTGCCTTTAATACCATCTGCAACAACAGCAATGTAATACCGGTAATGATATTTAACATTCCTTGTATAAGCCTCTTAAATCAATATTTATTACTGTACTAAACAATCATGAAACAAACACTCTGGCCTTCTGTATTTGTGTTTGCTTTTCATCCACCCATCTTCTAAAGTCTTGTCTTGTATACATGTATATCATCATTAAACACACTAACTTGCCATGGTGCCATTTGTTTAATGAAATCATGTTTGGTAGGCCTAATCATTTACATCTATCTTTTGGTAACTTTTAGATACACCAACAGTACAAGCAAATCTCATTTAATTTAATTCATTTCCATTGAATATTTTTTTCTGTGTATTGGTTTATTTCCTAAAAACATTGTAACCGTTTTTATAAAATGCATATGGGTAGAAAGATGTTTTAAAAGTAGAATACAATGATCCACACAAGTTTGCCTCGAAATTGCACGGTTTTCCTTTTACTGTGCGAACTAACACGGTCGGCCATTTATGGGAGTCAAAAATTTGACTCCCATAAATGGCCCACCGTTTTAGTCGACAATGTAAAAGGAAAACCGTGCAATTTCGAGGCATGTTTGTGTGGATCATTGTATTCTACTTTTACAACATCTTTCTACCCATATGCATTTTATAAAAAACGGTTACAAACGCTTTTCAAAGACCAACTCGACCGATCCAAGGCAACGTGTTCCTTTAACATCCATACAGTTCAATTAAAAAATAAAAAACACCAACAACTTTGAAAAGAACTGGGCAGATAAAAAACGAATACAAATAGCACCAGGCCCATAAGGGATCATAGTTGCACATGTTGGAATTCAACTGTCTCTGTACCTGTTAGTTCTACATTTAATGGTGGTTAACCCTCTAGTCCCTGCACCGCCCGAGTTTGCAGTTAATTACTGGAATCGTAGTTCAAATTTTAAAAGATAGCCACAGCTTAATTTTTATGCACAATTTGAACCTTGATATTTGTATAAAAGTACAAGTTCGCATGAGAACAATTAATGTCTCTCGTTAAACGGCAACGGTAATTTTTATGGCGAATATTTGTTTGTAAGGATAAAATGGACACAATAGCTTTTCAAGGCTTTTATCTGACTCGATGATTATACTGATTAAATGCGAAGGCGTGAGTTTTCGACAATCTTATCATGAATGATGAATAAATACAGTTTCCTTTGTGTTTACTAATGAGCGTTTTGTTAGGGGAAAGAGCTAAATTATTTCACCATCATTAGCTTCATTAGCTTAACAATGACTATCGAGGATTCTTTTTATGTTCTTTTTTTTCTACAAACACAAGCTAGCAAGGTTTCCTCCTACCACATACAGTATATCGATAGGCGGCTGGGCGGTCCAGTGGCTAAATGGTTAAGTGGTTTGCATTCCTTCATTAGTTGAAAAAGTATAAGACATTCCCTTTCCTGGTTTGAAAAGCTTTTATAAAAATATATCAAAAATCCCTAAAACCACATTACAACACAACACTCTATATATTACATTTACAATAAAAATGCAAATCTGATATACATATGCCCTATATAAATATCAGAAGAGATTTTTTTTCAACCAATTTTGTTGCGCTGTTTTCCGCTGATTGCCATGGCAGTTTAAATAACAACATGGAGGCAGTTTGCCTGAGCTTCTTCTAAGAAAGCAATAACAATAGACTGACCTACTTTATTTGTCAACATTCTCAGCATGTAGGACAATTTGTCCATTGAGTAGGATTAAGTCTTCGATTTAACTTGGAGGCAATATCTTATTCTTATTAAATAACAAAAATTATGTAGGGCCCTGTATTGTTAGTCTCTTTTAACATATGTTTTCAATATAACTAGGTTTGACCTGTTTTTAGTTTATTGGTTGTTGTTGGATGACAATAGCAATAAGACTAGTTTATTTAATAGCTATCTGATGCATTTTCAGTATGCAATGCATGTGCTAGGCCTATGTTTTGTATTATAAGGCCCTTTCACAAGAACGCCATTTAGCAAGGGTCCCTTGCTAAATTGTACCATGCTTGTGAAATTTCGTGTGAAAGGACAACACTTGTTTCTACTGTCCAGGTTCTCTAATTGCAAAATCTTATCAAGCATTGCTACGTTTTACAACCATGCTAAAATTTAGCAAGGGACCCCGGTTAGAATGCTGTCATGTGAATAGCACTTTAAAGTCAAATCTTTAAAAGCACAAAAATGTGTGTGAAGGCAGTACACCATCTGAAATTTGTGTTTGTGAACTATATACGTTCAATATTTGTGACAATTTGCCAAATGAATGTCACAAGTTTTTCTTTTCTACATATGTATACCATAGCCAAACGGGGGTGAGAAGTAGTTCAGTCTGAAATACTGCAGTATGCAAGAAATGTCTCTTAAAAGCAGTGGACACTATTGGTAATTCTCAAAATAATTATCAGCATAAAACCTTTCTTGATTACGAGTAATGGGCAGAGGTTGATAGAAAACATTGTGAGAAACGGCTCCCTCTGAAGTGACGTAGTTTTCGAGAAAGAAGTAATTTTCCACAAATTTGATTTTGAGACCTCAGGGTTAGATTTTGAGGTCTCGAAATCAAGCATCTTAAAGCAACAACTTCGCATGACCATGGTGCGACGAGGTTTTTCTTTTTTCTTTCATTAATGTCTCGCAACTTCGACGACAGATTGAGCTAAAATTTTCACTGATTTGTTATTTTATGCATGTATGTTGAGATACACCGATTAGACTGGTATTTGACAATTACCAATAGTGTCCAGTGTCTTTAACAGCCAGTTGGTGTCAAAAAAACACCATAACAAGGCATGTATGCTTCATCTTGAAAGGGCAAAGGCACCAAGGAGTTTTCTTTGTTGCACACTATGATGAAATTGTAAATTGCTAATGGAGCATTTCAAGGGCCTCAAGGCAATGACTTGGGGGCACGGAGGCAATCGCCTTCATTACCTCCTTTAAATATCAGGCCTGATGACAAACACCATGGAGGAAGGAAGTGAACCCCTTCCTCCATCAGCCCTCCATACATACACAAACTCCATGTCCAAACAATGTTAACATGTGACAGTTAATGCAATCAAATATTCATAATGAAACTACAGACTGAACTGATATGTTACACTTCTGACAACCTAGGATGAATTATTCTTTGATACTTTGAGACTAATTATTAATAATGTATACATATTTAAAGATTGTTTGATAAAAATCATGAGTGGTTGGTTGAGCTACCCTCATTGCATGGTGTGACCATCTGAGTGCAGAATTGAGTTATGATCAATATACATTGTTGTACCATAAGATTGAGCTTAATTAATGGCAAGGCTCCATTAACCAAATCTTTCAATGACAGTTCACAGCTTAAAGGCACTGGACACATTTGATAATTGTCAGATGGTAATTTGTCAAAGACCAGTCTTCCCACTTGGTGTATCTCAACATATGCATAAAATAACAAACCTGTGAAAACTGAGGCTCAATTGGTTAATCATAGTTGCACAAAATACTGAAGGAAAGAAAAAAGACCTTGTTGCACAAAGTTGTGTGCTTTCAGATGCCTAATAAAAGGCTTCAGGCCTGAAGTCTTATATTATTTATGTGAGCAATTACCTCTTTCTAAAAAAAAAAGTTACTTCAGAGGGAGCCTTTTTAATAATGTTTAATACCTTGGACAGCTCTCCATTGATTATTAATACCAAATAAGTTGTTATGCTAACAATTATTTTGAGTAATTATCAATAGTGTCCCGTGGCTTTAAGGGAGTTCTCTTTTAACCCAATCTTTAAATGACAGATCACAGCTTCGTGTCAACCCCCTGTACAGTTCGTAATAGCTCAGTGCCCCATTAGTCAAAAGGTGGGAAAAACAGATCAAAATTCAAGGCAATTGTTATGCAGATTGTAATGGGCAAAGGCAGTGTGCTGTGGCATTGGGGAACAGTGTGAAACTACATTGGACAGGAGCACTGGAGTGGTGAGCAGATATTTACATTGAAATTACCTGTTGCCATTAGTTGCAGTTCCTGTGAAACAATAACAAAGGTCATAAGTCAAACCTTGATATCAGTTTATGTGCAATTATTTTTCATTAAAATATATTGTTGTGTATAAAAAGGTCATAGGTCAAACCTTACCATCAGTTTACATGAAATCAGTTTACATGAAATTATTTAACATTAAAACGTTAAATATTGTTGTGCATAACCTTTGATGTAACATATTGGCCACTATTAGCAATATAAACTAGTAACATTGTTTTTGAGAAAGAGGTAAATTATCAAACGTTATAAAAGACTTCATATACTTGAAGCCTTTTTTATAGATAACTGAAAGCACACAGATTTGTGCAACAAGGGTGTTTTTGCTTTCATTATTCTCTTGCAAATTTGATGACCAAACTGATTCAAAATGTTCACTGATCTGTTATTGTGTGCTGGGATACACCAAGTGAGAATACTGGTCTTTTCCAATTCCAAAACATGTACAGTGACTGGAGTGCTCTTATAAAACCTGTTTTTGCACTATGTGTCAATATCAAACACCGCACTGATCAAAAAAACATGTTGATTTTAACATGTCACTCAAAACAAGCTCATAAAGAAATTGAAGTGCTTTTTACATTTTAAAATGAGTTTTTAGACAGGAAATCAGCAGATGTTATGCCTGTGGTAAAAAAATACAACATTGGTAATGAGTGAGAAACGAAAGTGCAATGTTAAATAATTAACAATGGTGCAAACTGTCTTAAAGGGAGGGTTTGCCTTTGAAAATTATTCCAAAAATTAGAGACTGTTAAAGTTTACTTGGTAAAGAGCAGTGGAGAGCAGGGCCCAATTTCATGGCTCTGCTTACGATCACCATTCTCTGCTTACGATCACCATTCTCTGCTTACGATCACCATTCTCTGCTTACGTGTAAGCGCAGAAACCTCCATGCTAGCTTTGTTAGCGTAGAATGCCTAGTAACATGGAGTGCGCATGCGCAGAGGCACAGGCCAAAATTCCCAGCTATCCTTAGAATACGCTTGCCGTAAGCACAGAATTTCCTGCTTCCATAAGCGCTGATTCCTTGCTTACGGTAAGCAGAGCCATGATATTGGGCCCTGTTGACTTGACTAAACATTGCTAGTAACACATCCTTTAAAGTAATTTAGTTTTAGAGAAAAAGGTAAGGCATCTTAAAGTACATAATTTTATACAACAAAGATGAGGTTTTTTTTCTTTCATTATTATTGTGCTAATTTTATGCAGATATTGGGATAAACCAAGTGAGAATATTTGGCCCAATTTCATGGCTGTGCTTACCACAGAATTCTGCGCTTATATTCGCCATTCGCCGCTTACCTGCAAGTGCAGAATTTCTGCGCTAGCTGTGTTAGCGTAGCATGCCTAGTTCACGTGGCCATAATTCCCTGCTAAGCCGTGAAATATGCTTGACAAAGCAACCTGGCACCACTTCATCAAAGCTGCTTCTACTATTCCGTCTAAGGACGAAGGATGATGATGATGAAGCATAGAATTCACTGCTTCCGTAAGCACCGATTCCTTGCTTACGATAAGCAGAGCCATGAAATTGGGCCACGGTCTTTGACAACCATCAAAAGTACTACCCTGCCTTTAATGTACCCATTGTTCTGTGATTAAACTGCCTCTGGGTTCCAAACTGTCCACCCACACATTTTAATATAATATACTCCATGTTCATGTTCATGGGCAACTCTTTTACATAATTGGCAGCGATATTTCAACCTGTGTACAGTTAATGGTTGCTGGGACTCCATCAACACTTTTCCCAGCCAATTATACTTGAGAAAAAAAAGAGAAAAAAAACGGTTAGTTTTAACACAGTTGGTTCTTTTGATTACAGAAAACACTAATGGACGTTACTTAAGTGTCAACTTAAAGGCACTGGGCACGTGTGGTAATTGTCAAAGACCAGTATTCTCACTTGGTATATCCCAAGATATGCATTGAATAACACATCTGTGAAAATTTGGACTCAATTGGTCATCGCAGTTACAAGAGAATAATGAAAGAAAAAACACCCCTGTCGCATAAGTTGTGTGCTTTCAGATGCCTTGAATTTGATTTAAAATAGGTCTTGAATTCGAGTTCAAATATTTTATTGAGTAATTACTTCTTTCTCAAAAACCATGTTACTTCAGAGGGAGCCGTTTTTCACAATCAACAGCTCTTTATTGGTCGTTATCAAGTAAGTTTATATGCTAACAACTGATTTGAGTAATTACCAATAGTGTCCAGTACCTTTAAGTGACAACAGTTAGCAGCTATAACCATTATTTTGCAAAATGATGTGCAAGTATACCATTTACCTATGCTCCAATTTCCTTAAAAACACTAGCCGGGCGGGGGCGTGGCACATACCGTAAAGTCCCCCTCTCGATCTTTGCCAAAGAGTTATCAACTGTTATTTATGAAAAGTAGAGGGATTGTGCCCCTCCCCCCTCCCCCAAGTCCAGGGCTCAATTTCATAGAGCTGAAATATTGCAAAACTATTTAGTGCTTAGCTGCTTTGTGTGATGTTAGCAGCTCTATGGACTCGGGCCCTTCAAGGTTACATTGCTACTGGTGGCTGTTAGCTAGGCTGAAAACTACCATTTGAAATACATTTTGTATCCAAACTAAATAGTTTACAGTCTTTCTTATGGAAAAATTATAATGAATCTTAAATATATAAAAAGACAACAGGTGTGTGTACCCTATTCATTTTTGTATCTTTATAAATTTACTAAACATAACAACTATGTAAAAAAGAAAGAAAATGTATAATTCTTTAGACAAAAATATTTATATTTGAACTTTGTAAACTTTAACATCTTGTACTAGTTTTCCTTATTTTCCTTGTCTTTTGAAATATTTTCCACCTGTAATAAACTATTTCGACTATCAAATACAATGTGTTGCTCAATTTGTTATCATTTTTGTTATCTCAAGTAAGTGCTGAATGTTCAAATAAGGAGGAAAATCCATCACAGGCCTAAAAACCCTAACTTCAAGATGGATGGAACTATATATAAAGGCACTAGACACCATTTGTTTTTGTTATAGACAAGTGTTCTCACTTTATGTATCTCAACATATGCATACAATATTAAACCTTTGAAAATTTGGGCTCAATCAGGTTGCAATAGAAAAAACACCCTTGTTGTATTACTTTGTGTTCCTTTAAGATGCATAACAAAAGACTTCAGCTGATGTCTTTTATTATACTTTGAGTGAGAAATTACCTCTTTCTCAAAACTGTTACTTCAGAGCATAGAGTAAGGACAGAGTCAGAGGGAGCTGTTTCTCACAATGTTGTATACTTTCAACCTCTCCCAATTACTCGTTGCCAAGTAAGTTTTTATAGTTATTTGGGGGGTAATTACCAATAGTGTCCACTGCCTTTAAGGATTTTCCATACCAGATACTTGTGCCTTTTTTGCTTCTTCTTATTTCGTTTCCAATTGAGAATCTATTGATGGATTTGTCACTTGCCGGTGGCCATCTTTGCAAAAAAGTCCGTTCAGTTATAGACGGCCCCAAAAGCTTTCTACATTTTTTTTTGATATTAGCTTTTAGTTCTTACCTCAAGCAGACGATACGCCGTCAACAGACCAGTGTCATCCGTTACCCGTGTCATCCTGTCAAAACTAATAGACAACAACTTCCGAGACAACATAATGAAATCTAAAAATAGAAACTGAAAAATTGCATTACTGTTATCAGTCTCATTGATAGTCTTGGTTTAATGTGAGTTACTTCCTGTAGCAGTCTGATTTTATGAGTGATTGTTTGCCATTAGGCTATTTGTCATTTATGCCTTTTTTACCTTGCAAACAATTATATGCTAACCAAGACAATGTAAGCGTGTACCCTTTGATAACAACTAAATGGAGTCTCTACCCCTGGGTTGAATCGATGGTGCGGTTAATGCTTGCTGACATTACGACGTGCAGTTCGTTGCGCAATTATGGACTGCATTTAACTGACGAACTTGAGTCTTACTTGTGGTCGGTCTACGCATAGAGCAAGTACAGCCTTATTAATTTACCTTTAGATAAAAAGTCTTCTAATTCAAGGGAACGATTTGCCTATTAGGGCGTAATTAATAATGATACCCATAAATCATCTAAAAGGGCGTTCGATCAGAAGAATTTTCTTAACTCATCTGGTCAAGGAATTTCCAACCCCGAGTCTATGTTTTCATATTGCTTATCGTTTCAATTGGCAATAAACCATTCGTACCAATTCAAAAACAACCCTTTTCACAGAGGACGCCCTTGCTCTATTAACACACTTAGATGTGTTGAGAAGTTGTTTTAGAGACCATGTTTTTATTTCTTTATGAACTTAAAGATGTTTTGTACTCCGTGTCCAGTTTTCAAGTTCACAGAAGCTGGTTTTGTTCGGTAAGCCGGTGGACTATTTGTTATGTGTTTGTGAAGCTGTAATTGTTTAAACTTCATAACATAGTTATCCTTTGCAATTGGCAATAAATTATTCCTACAAATCAAAAAGCAAACCTTTTTACAGAGGACGCCCTAGCTTTATTAGCAAATTTCTTAGTGTTAACAAGTTGTTTTAGAGATAATATTTTGTGTTTATGAACCTGTAGATGTTTGTTTACCCCTATTCAACTTTCAAGTTCACAACTTAATTATTTATTTCAATTAGCTATACATTATTCTTGCCAATCACAAAGCAACCTTTTCACGGAGGACGCCCTTGCTCTATTAACACACTTAGAAGCGTTAAGAAGTTGTTGTGAGGATCATATTGTTTATTTGTTTATGAACCTGTAGATGTTTTGTACCCGCCCCTGTCCAATTTTCAAGTTCACAGAAGCTGGCATTGTGTGGTAAGACTGTGGACTAATGAAGCTTGGCTTTATTGCCATTAGCCGGATGCTTTTTTTATTTGTATGTAGGTCATTTTTAAAAGCGGACTCACGGCCTTGTAATTCCACCGTATGAACTGCATCTGCCCGACTCGTCTTCTATAGATGTGCGATGGGCGTGTAATCCTCTTGTCTGTCTCCACATCTAAGTGGCAAGTCGGCTTGATTAAAATGCCAAGTAGTATTTTTAGAAGTCTGTAAAAATAGTTTGTGAACTCCCTTAAGGAAGGAATATGAGAAATTACCCCAGACCGGCCACCTGCAAATGGTGCTGTAAAAACAGCAAGTAGGCCAGTTGCAAATGTATCATAACATCAAAGCTGTTTGGAATTACAGATTTTTCTGCTGTTATTTTTGGTGTTACTTTTTGGCTGAATGGATAGTTTTTCGAAGAAGAATGGAGCCGTGAAGTGTTTGTGGACTATCATTTTACCTCTAGATTTGTTGCCATTGGGTTCTTATGGCTGCATGTTTATCAGGGTTATATATCACCTTTTGTATCTTCTCAGCTAACGACAGAATGCTTTGATTGGAACTCAGTTTTTGATTTTGTGGTCGACCATAACTGGAAAAGCGCAAGAATCCATAACACTTTTCTCACACAGGAACATCAACCACAGCTTCGTCGAAACAATAATTTAAACACATGACATCACAAATGTACACCTTAAAGCCACTAGACACTATCGGTATTTACTCAAAATAATTTTAGCATAAAAAACTTACTTGGTATAACGAGTAATGGGGAGAGGTTGATAGTATAAAACATTGTGAGAAACGGCACCCTCTGAAGTAACGTAGTTTTTGTGAAAGAAGTAATTTCTAACTCAAATATTAAAAGAAAGCCAGTAATTTGTGCAACAAGGTAGGGTGTTTTTTCTTTCTTTTTTCGATTGCAACTTCGATGACCTTTTGAGCCCGAATTTTCACAGATTTGTTATTTACGCATATGTTGGGATACACCAAGTTAGAAAACTTAATTAACAATTACAAAAGGTATATATACAGTGCTTTTAGAAGAAGAATTCTAGGAAAATATAAATTGTTATTGATGGTCATGCCTGGATATAAAGTCTGAATCATTGTTGATGGGAACATTATTTACCGGTCCATCTATTTTTCCCTCTTCAGGTTTTGTCTTGGACCGGTAACCCCCAAGACATGAACTATTTTACCTCGGACATTGACTTAGTTTAATGGCTTCAGTAAATCAACAGGAAAGGAACCCCCGAAGTGATCAGTGGTTTTAAAACGACGGCAAGACATGTTTCTTAAGAGGATAAACAATCATGATGATGTGATCGACTGCAACGTGCATCCCGTTGGGTATTTAGGCTTTTATGTAGTCGTATAGGTTGCTTCAAGTTGTTTTTATTCCATGGCAAAGTGTCAATAAATACACGAATTTGGTTGGATTACGGATTGGCTAGACTAACTAAATTATGCAGGGATGTCTTTTGTCAGGTTTCAGACTTTTTGAAAGTCTAACTAGTAATAAAAAATGTACTTTTCTCCAAACTAAATAAGACATGCTCTTTGATCCCCAAAAACTCCTTGGAATCTAGAACTCCAATGTTGAAATGCCATCATTTCAATGTCTCCCCTATAAGATCTTAATCGCAGCTTCATACTTTTTTTGTTCCTAATTACTCTTATCCCTGATTATATGCCACATTGAAATCCTACGAGTTTAAACATTTCTGTCTGAAATGTCATATTTAATGATAAATAGATCAAACTTATTTTTCCCGCTTGAATGTAATCGGGTTTTACTATTTTCTATAGACCCAGATGGCCGATCGATCTCAAATTTCTACAGGTTTGTCAATTTATGTATATTGTTGATTACATAAAGTGCACCTGTTTTGTTTAACAAAAGCCAATTATGTAATGACCCTTTAATTATACTCATCTTAACTTTGCACAAGTAAATTGTTT
Organism: Asterias amurensis; assembly: GCF_032118995.1. Taxonomy (NCBI): domain Eukaryota; kingdom Metazoa; phylum Echinodermata; class Asteroidea; order Forcipulatida; family Asteriidae; genus Asterias; species Asterias amurensis. The sequence continues at coordinate 8,241,616 of NC_092651.1, forward strand.
TCCGATGAAATAAAAATTTAAAACATAAACCACACTCCCGCTCCGCCCTTCACCGCGTCCGTCAGTCCGCAACCTTATTGCATAATGCAGGAGCGAATATTCTGCTCAAATTAGAGCAATTGACGGTATTGACTGTTGTTAGTCTGTCTCACCCTCGTCGATCGAAATCTATGCATTTTGGAGCAACTGTTGGCTGCCTCTACTACTGTGTGGTTCTGCTGTGTCTCTGTAATTCCAAGTAACCTGGTGAAACTCTTTATCTGTGTGTGGATTCAATTATACCTGCATTGCAGAGGTGTAAAGAAGACGCAATAACGCCTGCACGTAACCCATGTCCCTACTTGTAAAGACCTTTCGTCCACGCAAACACATATTGACAGGAAATGTCTTAATTTGTGCCTTAGGGTACTGAAGATGATATTGTGAAGATTATCAAGGGTTCTCCAATGAGGCGGCTATGTGGGCGGAATACCTCTCCCTGGATAGAGTAGCTTATAGAAAGGAAAGAGCATTGACACTAGGTTGCACTAAAAAGTATGTACTTGCAACTTCCTTTAACGAGGTTTTAGCGTCTTTCTAGATAGTTTGAAGACACTTGACATTTTTTTTTGTCATAGGAGAATATGGCAAGTATAGGTTATCGGCCTACTTAAAACTTTTGTTTTGTTTCAATGGTTTTGTACAGTTTTGTGTAGTTTTTTTCAATGGGAAATTATCTCTTTCTAAAAAAAACACGCCACTTTAGAGGGAACCGTTTCTCACAATGTGTTACACTATCAACAGCTCTCCATTACTCGTTACCAATAAGTTTTTCTTAAAAGTAAGTTTGAAGACACGTATTTTACATCGGTTTTGTAATGGAAGAACATTCCCTCTATCTAACCTAACTTAACAACAATAATTTATCACAAGACAAGTGCAAAATGTGATATTATTTTATGCCATTGTTTTTTGTTTTCTGTAAAAGTTTTTGTTTTTGTATTCATGACTAAAATTTCCATTTTACAAAGTAGGGCCTAAACATGCAGATGGTAGACTGTGGTGGTACGAAACAATCCTCATTAATAGCAATTCCTAAAGTTTGTTTCCTAGCAGACACTGGACACTATTGGTAATTATTTAAAGACCAGTCTTCTCACTTTCTGTATCTCAACATATGCACAAAATAACAAACCTGTGAAAATTTGAGCTCGATTGGTCGTCGGAGTTGCGAGAGAATAATTCAAGAAAAAACACCCTTGTCACACGAAGTTTTGTGCTTTCAGATGCTTGATTTCGAGACCTCAAATTCCAAACTTTAGGTCTCGAAATCAAATTCGTGGAAAATTCCTTCATTCTCAAAAACTACGTCACTTCCTCCAGTTCCATGAATGTCAAGTATCAAAACGGATTGAAGAATTTGTTAACAAGGACTAACTGATTTGATTTGTTGTTTTATTTCAAAAAGAACATGTCTCATAACCCTGGGGGATTTTACAACAATAAACAAATTGCAATTTGCATCATGACGGATGAGCTGGCAGACTCTCAATGTTTACCATGAACAAATTGTTTTGAACAATGAATTCTTTATTAACTTAGCAGACATACAAACATACTTGGCTTAACAATGTTACAGTACCTTTTTTTCTGAGAGGTTACACCAAAAGTCAATGTGTCTCCTTCCGATAACATAAAGCTCCAAAATGAATACTACACAAGGTTCAGACTTTGTTTACGCACAACAACGCACACTTATCCAAATTGAAGTGCAAACGGAAAACCATGACATTTGGGTTGTTATTTTTCAATTATCGCTGTAGACGCAATCAATAATTGATGGCTTTAAATGGAAGCTAGGTGACTCTTTAATTCTATGAGTGTAAACCATCTCTAAGGTGTTCGAAAAAACAAGATCATTTTTATTTTGAGCGTATATGCACAAGGCGCCCACGTTTTTGAACAAAGAAAAATAGCAAGAGCTTTTTAAGTATGTTTCAAATCCAACAGAAGAGAAAAAAATCATTCAAGAAAACACTTACTCAGAAATATGTATTTGCTTCCTACACACTCTTCCCATTTACAGCCCCCTCTTGACAAATAAAGGACTACATTTTACATGACTTAGTCCCATTTGTAATTCATTTAGGTTACAATACTGCAAATTTGATCTGCTGTAAACCAGGCTTGGATCGGTCGAGTTGGTCTTTGAAAAACGTTTGTAACCGTTTGTTATAAAATGCATATGATTAGAGAGATATCAAGTAGAATATAATGATCCACACAAGTATCACTCGAAATGCGTGGTTTTCCTTTTACCTAGTCGACCAACATGGTCGGCCGTTTATATGGCCGGCCGTGTCAGTTCGCAAAGTAAAAGGAGAACCACGCAATTTTGTGTGGATCATTGTATTCTACTTTCAAACATCTTTCTAACCATATGCATTTTATAACAAACGCTTTTCAAGGATCAACTCGACGGATTCAAGGCAACGTGTTCCTTTAACAAGAAAGTCTACTATACGAAATGATGGCAATAAGACCGGGCTTGCAAAACATAACTTTGCTCGGATTAGCGCGAAAGCTGTTACATTACAACCTCGTAACTAACTCACATTCAACCTTTTCAGAATTCGTGAAACTGTATGTAAAATCTCGACCCAAGTTCATTGATGTTCCATGTTGTGGTGCCAAAACAATGTTCTATTATTCTCTCAATGTTGAAACTGATAAAGCTGAAACTTTTGTAGCTCCCGCAAAAGTATTACGTCTAATTCAACGTAAAGAATCTATGTACATTTGCAGTAAAGCTCGATTTCCTATATGGACGAGAAAACCTATTACAATCTGGACCCAAGTTCAATATTTGATGTTCCATACTGTGATGCCACAAAATAAAGAAGTCAACAATGCTGTTTTTTATCTCTTAATGTTGATACTGATAAAGCTGAAACTATGATAGCTTCCGCAAAAGTATCACGTCTAATTCTAATGCAAAGAATCTGTGTACATTTGCAGTAAACCTCGATTTCCTATGGACGAGAAAACCGATTACAATGCATTGCGAGTACGAGGGGATGATCCAACCCACGTGACCTGTTTGCTTACCCTAATTGTATACACGGACTTGTTGGTTTTTGTTCTAGAGTAATTCCTTCTGACGCATGTATCAAAGAATAGACTGAGGATCGAACAGGCTGTGTGCACGTTGTCAATCTCAACTACAGTAAAGTAGCAGGGGGCGAATGAAACGAACGAATTAACTGGTCTAATTGAAATGTAAATATCATGCAGTGGTCCACTTTGTCTTGCTGCTATAAAATAATGTGTATTTTGATTATAAGTAAAATTTAATCGCAGGTTGGTGAGCGAGTATGTCGTTGCATGACCGACATTATTGTCCGGATAGCACGTAATGGGGCAGATACTCTTTTTGTTCGGCGGTCCTGGGTTCGACTCCTTTTTGTACATTCATGTTTACTCACATTTTACTCCATATCAACACAATATCACTATAAATATTTATGTAAAGAGAAGCAGATCCTTGTTCCCTATTCAAAATACATCTCAAAACATATCTATTTCGGAAACCATTGCTTTCAAACTTTTGGTGTCTTGTGTCATTTGAATTAGCAAAATCCTTATTATATTTTCGCCAGGAGTGTCATCATTGACATACATGGCGCACTAGAAATGTTCGAAATTAACATTATTATTGTTGTCTTGAAGGGAAGGTACACGTTTGGTAATTGTCAAAGATCAGTCTTCTCACTTGGTGTTTCTCAACATATGCATAAAATAACAAATCTGTGAAAGTTTAGCTCAATTGGTCATCAGAGTTGAGAGAAAATGATGAAAAAACACCCTTGTTGGACGGATTTGTGTGCTTTCAAATATATAAAAGACTTCTAGCTTGAAGTGTTTTATTGTTTTAGTGAGAAATTACCTCTTTCTCAAAATGTATTCGAGGGAGCTGTTTCTCACAATGTTTTATACTATCAACAGCTCTCCAATGCTCGTTACCAAGTCAGTTTTTGGGTTAATTTTTGTTTTGAGTAATTAACAAACGTGTACCTTCCCTTTAAGATGTATTAAATGCTACCGTTGGTCAATTTACTTTATTTTTGCATTAAAGATGACCCATTTTGTGGTTGTTGTGTTTTCAGATTTTGCTGACTGGGGGGGGGGGGGTCAAGAGCTGTATACAATCTTCCAAGCTGATGGTTTCATCCTTCAATGACACTTAACTTTGCAACCCAACCCCCAACATAAATGTGAAGACTGTTGAAAGAGTCCCTTGAAACAATGAAACATACAGGATCTATGAAGAGCATGCTTGCCATGGTAATTACCCCTCCTACTGTTTCTGTGATCGCCAAACATTTATAGCAATTATTTACCTCAGGCGGCAATCTGTGGAAGACCTTGAAGATTTAGAACGATTTAGAGATTCATAAAATCATCATTCTAGACAACCCAGACAATCATGACCCAGGAATTCTATTAAATATATTAAAGGAGGGCAAGTTCTATTCTATTTTCTGAACTAGTTGGCATGTCAATGGTGAAATATATATTTAACGTTGTGTATTCAACGCTACATTAGAGGCTTATTTCCATTGACATATTGCATCTGCTGCATTGAAACTTTAATTGTATCTCCATTTAGTGTGTAATGTTAACACATTGTTGAGGTGATCTAACATCAGGCGGCAAGTTTGTATACACTTTTTTATACCCAGATTCTTTTTTGAAGATTCCCTTTTTGGAATCGATTTAGAAAACAAAATTTCCCCGTTGAAAAGCACATACTACAGCGGCAATTTCGCAGTGCCGACAAAATGCGGCCGAGCTGAATTGTTAGAACACGAGAGGGCGGTATTTCCCACATAGTAGCCGCATCGTCTTTTCTGCTATGTGATCTGATAATAGAGTGAAGTAAATTTCAGTAATGAGCAACGGAGTCGGTGGTACGGTCTAGTCACTGATCACATACAGCACGGCCCAGGTTTTTCTGCACAGCTGAATCCCAACATCTGTGTTATTCAGTTGCATCGACAGTGACCCATCATGTGTGAAGACTAGCAGAAGAACTATTATAAAACGAGGAGTCTAGTTCTGGCGTTTATAGCAGACGACTGGAGAAGCAATGACTACAGCGTCCGGTCCGTTTTCCCGCCAATCAAGCAGCAGGGAGGACACCTAACTATTAACTGGACTCATTCACCTGGAAACTGATGCTCCTATTTTGAAGACTTGAATTGCTTTGACGGCAATTACATGATACGAGAGACCGGTCATGGTTACAGTGTAGTCATTGATCGTAGTCGTTTGTTTTATTACCTGGTCGATATTAACTCAAAACAAAGAACTCAGTCTTCATTATGAGCATGGGGACATCGTATGTCTTTTATGCGCGTGTTTTCAACATTAAGATTTGTTGAGTTCCTTCGCAACCTTGTTTTGTTTTGATGTTTTTGGAGCAACTCCTCCTACAGTTTGTGTTTCCGATTGAACTTGGCCACAAAAGCCGAAGTAACTGATTTCCCGATACCCTATCGGTTATTCGCGCATCGGGGGACTTTCAAGAAAATCCAGGAGCAGCAGTAAGAGGTAAATGCATCTTATTACACACCTAGACCAGTGCCTGAGGTGTGTCACACTGCAACGTTGGGTATAAATAAAACAACTGCGGCCCGGAACGGATGACTGTTGAGCGCATTGCTGGTGAGTCAGTCAACGTCTTCCCCCAACAACTTGATCAACAAAAACTACGCCTAAAGTTCATACACAGTTGGAAGTGAGTTCATGGTACGCCTATTACTAGAGTCTGATGATGCACGACTTCATATGGACATCTGAGTGAACAATAACAAAACTTATAATATCAACTGTACGTGTTGATGAGCGATTTCACTCTTCGATATGATCCAGATAATAAAGTAAGTGCTGTACTCGATCTTGCAAACACATTGTTATGTACACTCAAGAGTTGTTTGTACGTTATCAAAGAGCAATGCACGTTCCAAGAGTATTTTTACCCGTGGTGTGATGAAGTTAATGATTGCCGGATTCTCATGAAGTCAAATGACAGTTTGAATTAACACTAAATTGGTCTATTGAGAGATCACTGCCTTAGAAAGTCACCAAGTACTACCCATCCTTAATTGACTTTTCTCTTCAATTATCTTCAATATTTCCTGCTAGCAGTGACATAGCATCCCCAGTGTGTGTACGTGCTACGGTGTGCGTTTTTATAGGACTGACTCAATTGAAAATTCAGAGACATTAACTTCATCTAAGATGGCTACTGCGGATACTACCATAAGCGAGTCGTATCAAGAGTCGATGAACTCTTCTTTCATGGAGAATTTGGAACGTTTCCTTGAAGAGCCATTACTCCAGCAATATGACAAGATGGAAATTGTCATTGTCACTCTTGTCATGCCGTGTATCCTTATCCTCGGATTGGTGACAAATCTGACATTTCTGTATGTTGTCTACCGCGTGTCGTGGATGAGGACCAATGTCAATGCCTACCTATTCCACCTAGCCATTGCTGATATCTTATTTCTTGTCGTTGGAGTTGGGGACAAGTTATGGCAATATGGCCGTACACCGTTCCTCCATGATCAGATGTTTCGTGGGACCGTTGGGTGTGTGTTAGTGGATCTGTGTGCTGATTCAGCTTACTTTACCGGTCTATTCCTAGTCACTTTAGTGTCCGTTCATCGCTTCAATGCCGTCTGCCGTCCACACTCCGGTACCCATCAGACTAGGGGGACCACCAAGCGATGGATCGCTAGTGCATGGTTGCTTGGAATCTTACTGTCAAGTTCACTCATCCCAAGTTACTGCATTATGGAACTACAAGGACTTATCGACTGGCCTGACGTGCCATTGTACCGTGATTTTCCTGAAGTGATCGGCATGTGTAAACCTATCAAAGAATGGATGACATACGTGGCCAACCTGGTCCAAACTGTGCCCTTTTTCGTTGCCATGACAATGAATATCCTCCTGTACGTGAGAATTGTTATGTCACTCAATCACATCGTGGAGAAAGGCAGCGAGTATGGATGCAAGGATGTGAACGAACGAATAAGGAACAGGGTTACCAAGATGCTTGTGGCCAATGGATGCGTTTTCTTCTTTTGTCTATTCCCATTTGAACTTGCTTCTCTGCTCCTGTTTACAGGTAGCACTATCGACGTTGTTTGGCTTCATGTATTCAGGACGCTTCTGTATACGAACTCTGCCGTGAATCCCATCATCTATGGGGTTACGAACTCTAAGTATCGGCAAGCAGTGCAAGTTGCTTGCTCGTGTTGGAGAAGATCCCGGGACTTAGTGAGGTACGAGTTGAGCATACCATTAAGCCGAATGAAGGACAATACGGCGGTGACTGTCGCCAATTGTAGAGTGCGTGGGGATCGTGACTCATAAACGTAATTAATGTTCAAACTATTTGGGACGTTTATAGCGAGGTGGTTATATGGTGTCAATTTCTAGAAATGTGTCAAAGTGACTGAATTATGGTTTTAAACACATCCCATGTGATGACTGAAGTTGTTTATTTACCCTGTAGACAATATCGCAATCTCACAAAACGCTTTACGAAACGGTTCACATAGAACATGCTACCATTGATACCATCAGTTGATTCGAATCTGATATCATGAATGCAAACTAACGTACTAGAACAATCAATGTATAGTCACGGTAATACATGAGGATAGGAGTCTATAACTTTATGTTTTATGAGTTGATGGTATGTAGTTATTTATTCAACGTAAATCCACGAACTGACCATTTACGAAGTAACTTGGGTACGAAGTAACTTGGGTACGAAGTGACTTGGGTACGAAGTGACTTGGGTACTAAGTAACTTGGGTACTAAGTAACTTGGGTACGAAGTGACTTGGGTACGAAGTGACTTGGGTACGAAGTAACTTGGGATAAGTAACTTGGGTACGAAGTGACTTGGGTACGAAGTAACTTGGGTACGAAGTGGCTTGGGTAAGAAGTGACTTGGGAACAAAGTAACTTGGGTACGAAGTGACTTGGGTACGATGTGACTTGGGTACGAAGTGACTTGGGTACGATGTGACTTTGGTACGAAGTGACTTGGATACAAAGAATTTGGGTACGAAGTGATTTAGATCCGAAGTGATGTGGGTACAAGTGACTTGGGTACGAAGTGACTGTGGTATGATTTTGGGGTACGAAGTGACGAAGGGACAGACATCGTATACATTGTATTACGTGACCTCTCTTATTTTGAAAACTGTCAAATACAACTTATAATAATAATAATATCGAATTCTTATATAGCGCATGTATCTACCAAACAAGGTACTCAAGGCGCTGAGTATACACAAACTTTAAGAAAGATATGTTATTACTGCAGTGATGAATTCTGAGACCCAATTGTTTAGCACCTTATAAGGGTTTACAAGGTGCTACGGCGCATTAGGCAGCCACAACCAGGAACACCGGGGCGAACCCCTTCTCTTTCCGATAAGTGCACTGGGTTCTTTTACATGCGTTACACAACACATGGGACCAACGGCTTTACGTCACATCCGAAGGACAAAGCAATGGTTAAGTGTCTTGCTCAAGGACACAGTGTCACGGCTGGGGATTCGAACCCACACTCTGCTGAAATCTAACTTATCTAACAATACAACTTCTCTAACATACTGTGTGTGGATTGACATACTTGAATATTGATCTCGATATTACATGTGTATACTGGAAGCTGGAAGTTCTGTTTCGGAAAGGTAGAAGTAACGTAAAGAACACATAACACTATGTATGTTCGTACGGTAGATGATTGCCGCCACATAAAACAAATATTTCTCTTGCCGTGTACGTAAACGATAAGTTAAGAGAGCATTGTTTTTATTCCTGTGGCGTCAATACGCTTCCTATGTTTGTGACTATTCACATCAGCACCAAAACAATGGTTAAAACAAGTTACGAAAAGAAAACTGTGGAAGAAGAAAAGTGGACGATTGTCAATCTGACAGACTGGCTCTTTGTTCTGTTATGCTATTCCCTGTTGGTAATAGCAAACCGGGAAATTGCTCATTGGTTTTTTATGTTGTGAAATGAAATGTGCACAATATTGCAAATGCACTTCACCCCGCGTTAAAAATATATTTAAAAAAACAAATAAGGAACAAGAAAAAAATATTAAAAATTAAATCTCGGTACATTTCATTTTCAGGATTGATTGAGCTATACGGTTATTTGTCGAAAAAAACCTTGTTCAATAAGACATTGATTTCTTGTCGTAATAACCGAACGACAAGTTTGTGTTACTGTTGGTTATTATTCTATACTATATATTATTAGTACTAGTGTATAGTGTAGTATGGGTAGTTGCTACTATAATATTAGTTAGCGGTCGGTAAAAGTAGTTGTAGTAATAACAGTGTAGTAGACGCATCATCAGCAGTTATACTAGGCATAGCTGATGTACAAGGTAGTATAGAAGTAGTTGTTTGTCACCACCGTATAGTGGCAGAATTAGCAGCAGCGGTAGTAAAATAGTAGTAGCCTATAGTGTGAATAGCAAAAATGTAGAAGGAGGTGTAGTAGTTGTAGTTATAGTGTAAGTTGTACCAGTAGCAGTATCATAATAAGGACAAATTAGTATAGTACAATTATTATTAGTAGTAGTAGATAGATTAGTATTAGTAGTAGTAGGATATTGCTGATAGTATAGTATAGTGCGGTCGGTATAATAGTATTTCGTTAGCTGTTATCTTAAAAAATAACTCAACGTGTCGTTGGCTGCTTGTATTAGATTGGTGAAATGCGAATATGTTGTTAATAGGGGTGTATTTGGTTAATAAAGTAATACATGCACAATAGTATTTGGTAGACGTATTCCGTCTACTTGGTACCAATCTTAGAAAGTTTAAATTGTCTAGAAACGATTAAAATTAGCGACAGGTTTAATCTATGATATTATCCTCAGGGACCTCATACAAAGTACACGTGATTGGAACGATTCCGGCCATTATTTTATAACAGTGTCCAGTGTTGACATGTAGCTCTCCTCATGTCGACGCCATTCGTTTCTATTTCTTGCAGCTCTAGTCCATGTTGTTCCTGCATATACCCTGATGTCATCTCTCCATCTTCTACTCTGTCTTACCTCTTTCCCTTTTCCCTGTCCTTGGTTGCCAATCCATTATTCTTGAATCTTGTTGCCATCTAATTGTCTTTTCTTCGGGCAGCGTGTCCAGCCCAATTCCATTTAGCTTGCTTTCTTGTCCTTTATGATGTCCCTTTACTCCAGTTTTCGTTCGCATTCTATCCTATCTCCTATTGTGCAAAGTGGATGTAAATCAAAAGTACTCCCAATCTAACCACTCTATATAATAGACCTATATCAGACTTCACTCTGCATCCTTATTTGACGACTTGTGTTAGATTTGAGAATGTAAATTTGCCAAACGGTATTAATGGGTGCAGTTCTTATTTTAATCGAAGTCTGGAATGTATTCATTTTTACCGTTGGCAATGTTCACATTATAGGATATCAGACTCTGTTTTGGGTAGATTTAGCCTAAGTTGGTTATTTTTATATGTTATTCTGAATCCAACAATGCGACGGAAACCATTGAAAGCAGACACGTTTAGTATTTTAGCTGATTTCCCTGGTGAAAACACAGTGTAGGTCTCAACCAATCTTTGATGTATCGTATAAATCTCTTTAGTTAGAGTGGACGAGGTAATGGCGGTCAATTATGGCTTAATTCTAGCCGTCGGCAAGATGCTTTTAATGGAGAATACTGTCTTTCCGTTCTTCTCTTCAGGTATTTATTCTTGAGCCAAAGATACGCGATGGATTGTCATTGTGTTTTTAAAATAGACTTTCATTACTAATGGATATTTTGTTAGTGTTATTATTTAGTGAGTGAGATAAATATTGAAATGATATATATTTATTTTAAGATTGTACTATTTTAAATAGAATGTGATACAAGGTTTGTTTTAAGAGCAATTGCACTTGGACCGACGTCTGGTTTTGTTTCGAAATTGTGTATTCAGTATACGACCGGCCTATATTCGTGCTTAAAGGCACTAGACACCTTTGATAATTGTCAACGACCAGTCTTCTCACTTGGTATATCTCAACATTATGCACACAAATAACAAACCTGTGAAAATTTGAACTCAGTTGGTCGTCGAAGTTACGAGAGAATAATGGAAGAAAAAACACCATTTTCACACAAAGTTGTGTGCTTTCAGATGCTTCATTTCGGGACCTCAAAATCTAATTCCGAGGTCTCGAAATCAAATTCAAATATTTTTAGTGGAAAATTACCTCTTTCTCGAAAACCACTTTACTTCAGAGGGAGCCGTTTCTCACAATGTTTTATACTATCAACAGCTCTCTATTGCTTGTTACCAAGTAAGTTTTTATGCTAGCAATTATTTTGAGTAATTACCAATAGTGTCCAGTGCCTTTAAGTATTAACAACTATAGTGAACGATCCATGTAGACTATGAACAAAACATATTCAAATCATAAGCTGGTCCATTTTGTATGCGCCATTATTACCAGCACGTTTTATGTACACATAATTAAAATTGATGACGGTGTACTTCATCCGGTAAATGATTCAAGTTCGAGTTGGTCGTTTCGGAGCGTCGTAATTGCTTTTAACTTTACGATGACAATATTCTTAGGTCATAGCCTTGGTTCAAGGTGCTTCAGACGTAAAGGAAATAACGCAATTACTGGGCATGCATGGCATACACGTATCTCCTTTTAACACTACCCTGTTTGTTCGCAATGACATTGTACCTCTTGATTAAAAACTACCTGTATATTAGACACGAGCTGTAGTGACAGCATGCTGATGATCAAAGGCATTGTTAACAGCCGTTAATACATGAGTACAAAATGGCATACGTTTTAAAGGCACTGGACAAAATTGGTAATTGTCAAAGACCAGTTTCTCACTTTGTGTATCTCAAAAGCATAAAACCACAAGTCTGTGAAAATTTGGGCTGAAACAAAATTGGTCATCGATTTAGAAGAGAATAACGAACGGGAAAAACCTTGTTGCAATACCTTTTGTGCTTTCAGAGATGCATAATGAAAGGCTAGTTTCAGCTGAGATATTTTATTATTTGAGTGAGAAATTACCTCTGTTTCAAAAACAACATTACTTCAGAGGGAGCTGTTTCTCACAATGGTTTATACTATCAACAGCTCTCTATATTACTCTTGGGTACCGAGTATTTTTTGTATGCTAAATAACAATTATTTTGAGTAATACCAAAATACCTTTAACATCCTTTATCGTGCACCCATCTTTGGTTTTTCCTCCATTGATATAAATGTAACCAAACCGAGGCTGGAAGAACAAAATAGTCTGGTTCCTATTTGCAAAATGGTTTGTAGCACACAATAATGTTGTTATTTGGTAGGAGGAAGAACGTACATGACCAAGATGGAGGGACCATGAAAATAGTGTCCAGTGCCTTTAAAGAACAAGAAAAACGTGATCTGCTCTGATGTGCAAATCACTTCGTTGTACTGTCGGCGTGGCGGAGTCGAGATTTTGAAGTAACAATGCGTGGTGTTCGTGGGCGTTTATGCATGCTCACCTTCTCTCGACTTTGTCAGGGTTGAAAATGTCAATGGATTTAGGTTACTTTGCAAAATCATGATGATATTTATGGGTCACGAACGCCGGACAATGAATAAAATGATAAGTGGAAATTTGCTCAAAGGAAGACCATTTTGTTAAGACCGCTGGAATTAATCCAAATTGTTTGTCGTGTCCGCCCTTCTAGGGGAAAAAAGCAATTACCGTGGATTCGAATTAGGTGGAGGGATTTCCTTTTAGAAAACATCGCACATAGGAAATGTTTTCCCTGGGTATTTGCTCCCATCCGAGACTCCAACTTAATGGATTATTTTAGCTATGGGTAAATTTTTGGTTCTCATTCATCGGTATATTGAGTGTATTTATAGTGAGACCTATAGTGTAAATTTAATAAACAAACAGGTCTAAATAATATGATGAAGATAAATGAAAAAATCTGTTTCTAAATTTAGAGTTAAACAAATATTAATGGAGGCTAGCAAGTGTTGTACTTGAATTGCTAGATGGTGTATATAAATCATGTACAAAAATAGTTTCAAAATTATACGGGCATATAATTTAATTAATTTTCTTGTGGTTGTTGCTAGCATATACTTCGTTTGTGTTGTTACCCATCAGAAACTAAGTGATTGGTTGTGACTTGTTGTATGCTGGACTGTGTGCCAAGAAGTGTCGTTTTATAGACCATGTGAACCTTGTTTACAATAAGTGTGACCTTGTACATTCTTGAAGTATTCTGGCAGGCACTTATTACACTGGTCCCATGGGAAAGTTGACATTATGTGTCATAATTTCCACATAAAACCAAGAGTTATGAAAGTCAAAGCTGAACAAGTTTTGAGATGTGCCTCCTTTAATCATATTAAAAGTTGATAAGAATTGGACAGTGCAATCTCCTTAAAAAATAAGAATTTATATTTTCTTCCATTAAGCTGTGTACAAATCATGCCTGCAGGAAGTCCAGGCTCTGTGGCTCTTTTGTTAAACATGTGATGTCACAGGTCACATCGTCTATAATATGGACTGTTTAAAATAGCAGGATATTATTCCACCATCATCTTTGCCTTGTATAAATTGGACACCAGACCAGACAGAACTTTGATATGTTTGAACATTTTAGAAGAAAAGAAAGTGTACAGTATATTTATGAAGTAATTTAGTGGTTATAACGTTGTGTGCTATTGGCCCATTCTTCCAATAGACGAATTGTACATGACGTCATTGACCGCCATCTTTGATGACACTCGTGTATGCACTGCGCACGTCTCTCAGCCAATGATAGCTTTTCACACGTGCAAGTGTCATCAAAGATGGCGGCCAATGATGTATAGTAATGATGGACTTGAGTTTGGTGACACAAATGACTGGACAAAGACACACGTTGAACTTGACTGGACGTCGCCATGTTGGGAAAAGTTATTTACCTTAAACTCAACAGGTCAAGGGTCACAAGCCTTGACGTATGGATACATCATGCATATTCAACAAAATCAAGGGGTCTATTGTAACAATAGGATTATGTCAAACTAAAACTCAAAATAAGCCAATCTTAACCAAGGATCAAATGTAAAAGCAACAAATGCCCAATGCATAACAGTGATTATCTTTGAGGACGATACAGTAATTTCCTTTAAGAATGGTATGTCGATGGAATGTTGGTATAAAAGATGGGAATTTAAAATGTCCATTCTGTTAACGTACCTACTAAGTAGGGTTGGTTGCAGATAAAGATTGCAAAATAAATGTGCATTAAATTGGTGAATGTTACAAACGTAATGAATCTTAATGGATTATTACATAAACGTAAGACAGGATGAATGGCATACATTTGAATCGAGATATTCAATTCAATTCAATTAAACTCACATTTATTTTCATACTGCTAAAACTTAACATTACAGAATGCATATATGTAATAGCGGACATCGTAGATTAAAGGAACACGTTGCCTTGGATCGGTCGAGTTGGTCTTTGAAAAGCGTTTGTAACCGTTTTTTATAAAATGCATATGGGTAGAAAGATGTTGTAAAAGTAGAATACAATGATCCACACAAACATGCCTCGAAATTGCATGGTTTTCCTTTTACCTCGTCGACGAACACGTCGGCCATTTATGGGGGTCAAAATTTTGACTCCCATAAATGGCCGACCATTTTAGTTCGCACAGTAGAAGGAAAACCACGCAATTTCGAGGCAAACTAGTGTGGATCATTGTATTCTACTTTTATAACATCTTTTCAACCATATGCATTTTATAAAAAACGGTTACAAACGCTTTTGTTTTGACCAACTCGTCCGATCCAAGGCAACGTGTTCCTTTAAGGTTTCTTTTTACAATCAAAGAAAATGAAAAGTATGGAGGCCGATTTAATAAGCTGAGGCTTGTTTAATAATCAGCCTGTGGACAGACAGAGACAAAGATAAACGGACAAACAGAGGACGTATACGAATAGGAACAAAACAACTTACAAACAACGCTTACTAAAATGAAAGTATGGTGTATAAATATGGAAAATAACAAATTATGTTTATCGAAGCAACCACTAACACTATCAGTTACTGTATACATGTAGTAGTCAACCACTGTTCGAATGTCGCACACAATATACCTTTATCACGGTGCAGTCATCTTTAATTTCTCCCATTGATACCAATGTTACCAAACCGAGGTTGGGACAACAAATTAGACTGGTTCCTATTTGCAAAATGCTTATTAGCATCCATTAATGTTATTTGATACGAGGAGCATGACCAAGACGGAGGCAGCATGATAAAGCTCTATATCATGCCAAGTGTAACATTCATGTCACGATTAAAATTAGCACATGACAAAGCCTTAAAAGGCAACAAAATCTTGACGTATTCTCAATGCTTTTGGTGCGTAAAATTATTAGATTCCAGGTTAACTGTGTCAAATGTAACGTATATCGACAGTTATGTTGTATGCTATGGTGATGCCTGTTTTATGCCAGCGTGGTAATTAAATTGGTTAGCTGCGCTTTGAGAGCTGATCGTTGAAGACAGTTGACTGCAGCTTTGCTGATTCTTGTTACCATGTAAGCCTATAGGTTATTGGTAATGCAGACAACATCTAGGAGCAAATGGTTATTGCATTAAACTATTTCTGTGACGTCACTCTATCGATGAAAATGTAGATTATTTTTACGAATCTGGACTCAACCGAATCTACACTCAAACTTTCGATTCGTTACAAACTCTAAAGCAATTAGTTCAATTTGAAAATGACTGTCTTTCCAAACTGAAAGATAACATGATGTGCGGCAAAGCACAGCTGAACTTAATATGTTATTTTTTAATTTACAAAAAAAAAATCAGTTAAAATATTCACTTTATTAACACATTTATTTATTGTTAACTGAGTAAACTGACATTGTATTCGATAATGTTGCAAGCACTGTATAAATTATGCCTATATATTTTGCAAAATAGTTTGACAAAGTACACGAAATCATAGACTAATAAGTGTTATTATTATAAATACAATATTATACATAATCAATGGGGGAATTCGTTAACTATAGTTTAAGTCAGAGAATTGACTCTGAAGTGTAGATTCGTGACTACAATGCACTCGCCTTCGACTTCTACATTCTAACCACGAATCTACACTTTCTCGTCCATTCTCCTTAATTGTGTCTTTTCAAAGATTACCGGCTTAATATTATTTAAAGGGAAGGTACACGTTTGGTAATTGTCAAAGACCAGTCTTTGTAGTATCCCAACATAAGCACAAAATAACAAGCCTGTGAACATTTGAGCTATTAGTTGGTCATCGAAGTTGTGAGAAAATGATGAGAGAAAAACATCCATATTGGACGAATTTGTGTGCTCTCAGATAGGAATAAAACACTTCTAGCTTATATTTGTTTTGAGTAATTACCAAACGTGTACCTTCCCTTTAAAGACAGTGGACACTATTGGTAATTGTCAAAGACTAGCCTTCACAGTTGGTGTATCTCAACACATGCATAAAATAACAAACCTGTGAAAGTTTCAGCTCATTCGGTCGTCGAAGTTGCGAGATAATAATTAAAAAAAACACCCTTGTCACACGAAGTTGTGTGCTCTCTGATGCTCAAACCTCAAACTCTAAACTTGAGGTCTCGAAATCAAATTCGTGGAAAGTTACTTCTTTCCCAAAAACTACGTCACTTCAGAGAGAGCTGTTTCTCACAATGTTTTATACCACCACCCTCTCCCCATTACTTGTCACCAAGAAAGGTTTTATGCTAATAATTATTTTGAGTAATTACCAATAGTGTCCACTGCCTTTAAGGCTCAGTTGTAGGCCTATACCTCGTTCAATTATACGAACTTTTTTGTTGGGTGTGTTTTTTTCAGAAACTAAAACGTCCGGTTTGTGGCCATTATACTTTTGTTGTTTTGACACATCTCGACACGGTGTATTAATTGGATTAAATAACTTGAGAAATAGTGACTCAGAACGGAAGAGCCGGAAAATCAATCATAACCTGTCCAAGCCAAAGAAAATCCCTTTTCATTAGTCACGCTATAGGGTGAGTTGGTCAAAATAATTGTTTTTAAGCAAGCGTTTTCTAAGAATAAAGAGTTCGTTCGATCAATCTGGACTTAATTTAAAGGCACTGTGCACTAGTTGCAATTACTCAAAATAATTATAAACATACAAAATTACTTGGTAAAGAGCAATGGAGATATGTTGATAGTATACAACATTGTGAGAAACGGCTCCCTGTGAAGTAGGCCTAACGTTAAACCAATGTATGTATGAGAGAGATTGGTTGTTGCCAGCTTGGTGTTTATATCCCTTTGTGGGAGGTTGCCGAGTTCCCCTGATGGGAAGATCATCTCATGAAACAAACAAACGTAGTTTTTGAGAAATAAGTTTCTCACTCAAATAAAAAAAAAACTTCAGCTGAAGCCATTATTATGCTTATGATAGCACACAAAGTAATGCAACAAGGGTGTTCCCTCTTTCATTATTTTCTTGCAAATTCAATTACCAATAAGAGCCCAGATTTTCACATGGTTGTTATTTTATGCACCAAGTGATAATGCTGGTCTTTGACGAAACGTATACAGTGCCTTTAGAGTCAATCTTGTGGATGTTTTAAAACTTCTACGAGTTTTTATAGATTTGTTATTTTATGCATATGTACACCAAATGAGAATACTGGTCTTTGGCATTTACCAAACGTGTCCAGTGTCAAATTTGTGGATGTTTTAAAACTTCTACGAGTTTGAAAACTAATTATGTTACGAACTGTCAGCAAGCAACACGTGCCCGTTTATATAAGAAATCGCTCTCAGCACAGTCAAACAGTTTCAGGACACACGTTCTACATAAAATGTCTGCATGTCATTTGAGTCCATAATAATATTCCTTTTATTGATTGCATTTCCGTATATTGAATTGCTCCATATAGTAGCAGTCCCAGCAAGTTTATGACAACACGTTTAGCAAAGGTTTATTGCTCTGGCAGTAAAGGACCATTAATACCAAGCGAATCTCTCTAAGAGTTTGTTATATGATACACGATTTCTGTTCCATATATAGCATACCCGAGATAATACATGCTATTGCTTCTCTTTACTCAAGCTCAAATTACAACGCCGAATTGATGTAAATACTAATGCAGTTAGCAGCTCTCCTGAGTTTGAAATTTAGCACGACGACAGCGTTACATTTGGCAGAGATAGTAAAACCTGTAAACGTGCTGCCTGATCGCCTGATTGGTTAACAGAGCTAGAGGTGGTATAACACCTGGGGTAAACTCCGCAAAAGATTACAATTTTTCAAAGCAGTTTGATATGCCTTACCTAAGCAGCAGCTCCCCGCAACGCACACGCTAACAAAAGGACAGAGCAAAATGATGCTTAGCACAAACACTTTTTTTTTTCTCGAAGCAATTTGATATGCCTTACCCGAACAGCAGCTTCCCGCAACGCAAACGCACTCAAAATGACAGAGCAAAATATTGCTTTGCACGAAAAAATATTACTTAGCGGAAACAGGTTTTATGAGGCAATTTACCAATTAGCAACCCCCCGCAACGCAAACCCACACAAAGGACAGAACAAAATGTTGCTTAGCACTGAAAATATTTGCTTAGTGGAAGCAGGTGAACAGCCACAACACATTGTAATGTTTAGTGTTTGCGACTTGTTCCCTGCAAATGTTTGCTTGCGGAAAATTTTTCTACTCGAGCACATATTTCTACTCAACAGCTTTATGAAATCGGGCCTTATTACTTCTGGTATTCATTTTGAACGAGTTAGTCCGAAACGACAAGTAAGGGATACTTTGAGCCATGCAGGAGACTCAAAGCCGAGCCCCGTATGCTTCCACGGAACATTCACGCTCCCGCACCCGTCATTCGTAGATGAATAGCCGTTGATTTCACCAAACTCTTCCTATATCAAGATTAATCTTAGGGCTTGGGACGAGTTAAAGCCATTCACTTTCGGAACAGAAAAAAAAATAAAAGTTCACAGATTAACAAATATTTTACAGGGTTTACAGAAGGTAATGGTAAAAGACTTCTCTTGAAATATTATTCCATGAAATGTTTTACTTTGTGAGAAAACATTGAACGAATTATCAATTCTCGACATCGAGAATTACGGATTTATAGTAAACACATGTCATGACACGGCGAAACGTGCGCAAAAACAAGAGTAGGTTTTCCCGTTATTTTCTCCCGACTCCGATGACCTATCGAGCCTAAATTTTCACAGGTTTGTTATTTTATATATAAGTTGTGATACACGAAGTGTAGGCCTTTGGACAATACTGTTTACCGAAAGTGTCCAATGGCTTTAAATTTCGTATCCAAAGACGTTAAGACGCATTGAACCCATCCTAAGTTAGGACAGGTTACTCGTCCTAAATCGAGATAGGACTAATCCTAGCACTTTGTGAAATCGGCTGCAGGGCCCAATTTCATAGAGCTGCTTAAGCAGAGAATGTTGCTTCACAGTTGTCTGCTTAACGGAAATGGGAATGATGCCAGTCACGGGTGACATGGTAGTTTAGCTAGTAAACTTATTCTGAGAAACACAGTTTTGTCATATTAAGTTACTTTTTGTGCTTACTTAGTGTGACGCTTAAAAGCGGCTCAAGGAAATTTGAACCAGGGCTCAATTTCATAAAACCTGTAAGCATGAAAAATTGCTCAGCACAGAAAAGATATTGCTTAACAGAAAACTGGTTCTCGGCCAAAACTCCATAAAGTTAACACTGTCACTGGGCCCAATTTCATAGAGCTGCTAAGCACAAAAATAAGCATGACATTTCTTCCTTGATAAAAACAGGATTACCAACCAAATTTCCACGTGATTTTCAGGATAAGCAAACAACAGCTGAATGCCAGTAAAAAGCAATATGCAACAAATTAAAACTTGGTTGGCAATCCTGTTTTTATCAAGGAAGAAATTTCATGCTTAGCAAATTGTTGTGCTTAGCAGCTCTATGAGATTTGGCCCTGGTACCGCACTCATTTTGCTTAGCAAAACAATTTGCTAGGCAGTATTTTATGCTAAACAGCTAAATTATTAAATTAACCAAAACTACATACCCGCCAGGGGCACACTTCACTTTCTTTCCACACGGCCTGATATAGATTTTGCTCACGGTTCAGTTTTCGATTAAGCATAAAACAGTCGTTTATCGGTTAAAACAGTCGCGTGTCTTCATTACCTGAAACGCCCCTTCCCCGAGAAATAGGTTTACCAAATAAATAATAATGAGGTAGTTGAGAAGATGAAGTTTCAGAAGCTTCTCACAATAAGTTATAATTATGCTATTCCCAACTATTTAAGTGAAGTTTGGGTAATACATCCCCTGAAATACAGGCTCACAACATTCTTTTGGGAGATTCCATTTACTTTTGCAGTAGACTTTCTTAAATTCCTTTCTTAAAAGAAGTACAAATATGCAAATTAGCCCGGCGCGTGCGCCACCTGTTGCCGAACAATACCGGTTATGACCGGTTTAACTCGCGTGCTGTACGCGTGTGTGGTGTGCATAGGTGAAACATTACCAAACAACCAAAAAATAACGTCTGCTCAAACCTTGTGTGTCTGTTTGGAGTTGTTCTCGAAATTCTTCGTTTTTAAATTGACGCCAGCGGATGTTCGAATGAGCCCCAAAGTCCCAGGAATATATTTTCTCGAACAGTTAAATGTTCCCGACGAAGTGGAAGGAAAACCCAACTCTGGAGGGCCTGGAATAAATTGCAAGAGGGGTGAGCAAGGTAAGAAAAGTTGTTGTGAAACAGAGCTGTTTGAAAATGCCGCCATTATCGGTTTGCACTATGTTGATTGGCATTGACATGAAAGTGTTAAAGGTCGTACGTGACCGGACAAAATGGCAGCCCTCGGTTTGGTCTGAAAACGTGTCTGGATTTGCATTAGATCAACATGAGCTCATGGTGCTGAACAAAACTTGTTTTTTTTGTTATCCATGTGGGCGTGTGTTATTACAGTGACTTGTACAGTAGTTGTACACATGTTGGAATAGTATATGAAATAATGACAAAATAACATCCCGTATCATGGACTTGAGATTTCAAAACAATTTTGGCCCTAAATTATTTATGTTTTCGTGGTGACGCAAATAAACGTACAAGTCTTACGCAAACGGTGTTTCTGGGAAAGTCATTAATTATCTCAGTAGACGTTCGTGGGTCTGTATACATTCTGCTCATTCATGTGATTTATGGCTGTTTTGATTGAATCCTCGTGTTTGTGTTAATTCAAACGAACGTCAATACTAACCGTTTCGCGAGTTGTTGAAACAAATGACTGATTTCATACTTGACTGAGCGGATGTTGAATGAACATTACGGAATTGGTATGGGAAAAACTAGTCTAAGTAAGATTTACATAAAACTTACACGGTCTAATGATGATGAGGGTATAAAACATACCTTGAAATATTTGATGAGAAATTAATAACACTAAATTCCCTTTTGGAGTTTATCGCTCAGTGAGCGTTTTTTATTCGTTTTTGTGTAATCGATGTCATGCAAAATGTGTAATGGGTTTTCACTATTTTTTCGTGACCCAGATGGCCGATCGATCTCAAACGTCTACAGGTTTGTCAGTTAATGTATATGGTGGATTGCATGAAGTTCTTACTGTTTTGGTAGCGAAAACCATTTATGTAGTATTTCTTTTGGGTTCGTCAATAAAAAAAAAAATACTTTGCAACAGTTCATGTAGTTTTATTTCACTGGGATTAAAAAAAAAAAACTTGAATTAAAGTTTGTAATTATTAAAACTGGACACTTTTGGTTATTATTCAAAAGTATTGTTAGCATAAAAAAACTCACTTAAACAAGCAATGTGGAGCTTTTGGTAGTATACGAACATTGTGAGAAACGGCTCCCTCAGATATAATGAAGTTTTTTTAGTTTTTTGGGGATCCTGTGACACCAAGTTAGAATACCGGTTTTTAACAATTGCCGCATGTAATTATGTACCATTGCAAGACGAACCTAGCAACCATATTTTTGTTTTTCGCAAATGATTATCTTATACTTTAATACATAGTGTCAACATTTGGTTAATATTGTTTTTTTGTTGAAATCTTTTGTTTCTAAAAGGGAAGGGTTTTGCCTCTAGAGACTTGAGCTGAAGCTAATCAACTTCTTCCAATCAACCTTCACGTGGCCAATATTGTGTGCCGTATGGATAGTATTTTGTCAGTGCATGCGTGACATTAAAGCCTAGCTTAAGGCAAGGTAGTTGGACGGGAGCTAAAAGCATTTGCATTAAACGAATGTTTGAAATTTCGTGCGTTGAGGCTGCACACCTCAAAGGCGTCCGACTCTTTGAAAGTGGGCGAGAGAAGATGTTTCACAGAAGCTCGGGTGTTTCGTTTTATTCCGTGTTTACCCTTGGGCCTTTAGTGGGGGATAAAAATGTCATTTCGAAGGGACGAGCTGAGGCTAGCACCGTACGTGTGCCATATCATACTCATGTAGATTTGAAAAAAGTCATATTCTGATACTCTGTTATTGACAGCTAGCAGTTAACGTTGCATCACTTAAAGGAAAATGATTAAGAAATGCATTTATCATGACCAAACTTTAAGTATTTATAAGGTATAGAAACAAATATTCGCACCTCTTGCATATAAATAGTTTAAATACATATTGTTAACAAAATGTTTGATATGAGAGTCGCCAGATCATTTTTAGGCCTTTAATTTTGCTCTGTTATGAGGAAAATGTGAGTTTGTATTGGAACTTTGCAAAGGGCACCACAGCACAAGCACCCCAGGGCACCACGGCAATTGTTGTGGGTGCCTGGGATTATTTTGAGGCCTGCCATCTGTATTTGTCGACCTGCACGGCTTGTCAGCCCATTGTTAGCATTTCATTTGTAGAGCCAGAATAAATAACCACTGTTCCGATCAAAATATTTTGGTTCAAAGAAAGTGTATATTTGTCATCAAAATTCTTCGTGAATCACATTTTTTTCATCAAAATCAAGTCTTAAAGTATACCATGAAAACATTTAAGTGTAACTTGTTTTTATAAGATGTGGAGAAATTCAAAACGAAAATTTTGCAGTTAATGTGCCATCATATATTGATATTTTTATGTTATTATTGGAAATCTGGTCAACAACAAAAAGAGAACAAGTGTAACTTAGAAATTAAATGTAAAATAGTGTGTGCAAATAATGTAAGATGTATTTTTCAGACATGCTGGCCCGTCCCCCTACTTTTCAGTAAACATCGACGCCCTTGTAATAAATTCATCCCATGTTCGTAGGCCCGAATAAATAACCAGTATTGTCATAAAAATATTTTGGTTCAATGAATTTGCATTTTTGGCTACATCAAAATTCTTCGTGAATCCCGGTTTTTATAAAAAGCAAGTCTAAAAATATACCATGAAAACATTTCTTAAGTGTAACTTGTTTTTCTAACATTATTAAAAACTCTAGCATATAGGGGAGGTATTTTGGCAACATTGTGTTTCATATTTGGTGTCTTTGAGTTACCATAATGCGTCATATAACGCTAGAGCTACAGTTTTAGGTGAATAATATTGCGCCTTATATTTGCGGTAAATATGTTGTGTGTAATCAAGGGAAACTAGTATTAGTCAAGTGTTAAAAAGTGCTGCTTTTCATCTCAACTTGGTGGTTTGGAAAGTGACTGGAGAACTGAACCGTTTTGATGAATGGTTACACTTGACACGTTAGTTTTCAGCACATTAGTAAAGAAGAAAAGGGACATGGTGAGACGATGAGGGGTAGCGTGGGAGTACACTAAGGAGGATGTCGTTGCCAGGTGTTGATGCTTCTCACATCTCACAGAGAAGAAGTACAAAACTGTCGACAACGGATCGCGACACAGCAAGCACATACAGGAATATAACATTACGTATAGCATCTCATATAAGGTACTGAAAAATAAGAAAAAAGCAAATTTGGAAAGGCTCTGCTCAAGTCTCTACAGATGGGCAGCCATGCATTGAATTAGAAATACGAGATAAAGTCGTCATAATTTGAATAAATCGTGATATGTCACGCGTTGTGACTGTGCATCAATCAATGTAACACTCAGTGAATTTCTCTACAACCGTGTAAAATACACCACTGTTAAAATGGATGACTTTTTAGGCTTAAAAGCCCTGGTCCACTGTAAACAAAAAATCCACAAATAACAAGTATTGAAGTTATAGGTAGTAGCTTCAACCTTGTGTTGACGCTCTTTTTTATGATATTATGTTCAGCGCATGTGAACAATATTAATAACATGAAGCTGTTCTCATTGATTGTTAGGATTCAAATGACCCGTAGCAAATTGACATTGATTTCTCCAAACTCGTCAATTTCAATTTTGGTCGGAGCTCGAATAATTCTGTAATCTGCCAATACGTACACATTTCACAACAATAATATCATGAAATATAATTTGCATTGCGAGTGACATTTTGTTCGTTATGTCCAGAGTGTGGGTTATGAGATTTAAACAGCAGTCCTGATAAATTTGTCGTGATTAAACATACCGTTGTCAAATCAACGTAATATTTTAAAGTAACACACATTCAGTGACAACAACTGACCAACTAAGATGATAACATTTATAATAATAATAATAATAATAAAACATCATCAATTCAGAGTCTGTTTTTAGAGTCGCTGTTTGTGAATTTACGGCACTAGACACTGTTGGTAATTACTTAAAATTAATGTTAACATAAAACTTTAGGCCTACATGGTAACACGCAATAGAGAGCCGTTTTTGA
Source organism: Asterias amurensis (assembly GCF_032118995.1). Lineage (NCBI taxonomy): Eukaryota > Metazoa > Echinodermata > Asteroidea > Forcipulatida > Asteriidae > Asterias > Asterias amurensis. The sequence continues at coordinate 8,266,502 of NC_092651.1, forward strand.
GAAAGAGGTTATATTATTTATCTTACAAAAAACAAACTTGGGCTAAAAAGGTGAGTCAAAATTTTCACAAATTTGTGGTTTTATGCATATGGTGGGATACACCAAGTGAGAATACTGGTCTTTTACAACCATTGGGATTTCATAACTATGTCTATAGCTTCTAAATGCATGTTTGGACAGTAAGTCCCAAATAATCTGTTAAGCTGGAGCTGCAACTTATTCAAATGTGAATTGTTTACCAAGAAGGCATACACCGTCCTTCATAGTACCAGTAAGTTTGGGGCCATGTAAAGACATTAGAAAAGAAAAACCTTCAATTCTGAACAAATAAAAATGTACGGGTAAAACAATTATGTAGTAATACTTAAATGTGAATTGTTTACCAAGAAGAAATAAATAAATAAGACTAAAAGATTAAAAGATAAAACAAAAATTGAGTGAAGCTGCAACTTACTTACAGAGGGAATTGTTTATCAAGAAGGCATACATCATTTTCTAGTACCAGTAAGTTCGGGACATCAAGTCAGTAAAAAAAAGTAAAGCTTTCAACGCTGAACAAATAAAAATGTACGGGTAAAACAATTATGTTGTAATACTTAAATGTGAATTGTTTACCAAGAAGACATACACCATTTTCCATAGTACCAGTAAGTTGGGGCCATCAATACCTAGACAATAGAAATGAAAAACCTTCAGTGTTGAAAACAGAAATGTACGGGTAAAACACTCGAGTAGTGAAACTGAATTAAATTATTAAGCTGCAACTTAGTTATAGAGGGAATATTTTCTAGTACCAGTAAGTTGGGGACATATCAAGTCAGTAAAAAAGTAAAACTTGTACGGGTAAAACAATTATTTTTACTAAATTATACTTCCCTCATCCTAAAAAAAGAAAATGAAATAAATAAAAAGTTGAAGACGAACTCGTGACCCCCCCCCCCCCCCCCCTGGCGGATACCTGTTCTGTACATGAATGTGCCGTAATCGATGCCATGAAAATGCATTTCATTGCTTGAGCATACACTATTTTCTTGAGATGTATTTGAATTGGATCGTATAGATGTTATTTCAATATTTGCGTTTCACTTGTTATCCTTTTGGCAAATAAGATGACTGTTAATGGTAAAACAGTTGTCAGATGCACGTACCTGTTATATTAGCTTCTATTTATTTCATCCTTATCTAATCTGCAGACTATATGGCCCATGTGCATGAGTTCTCCCAGACGGTCAACATTAATATACATTGGCTCAAAGGGAGATGCCGACTAATGGTTTATGTGGTGTTATTATTGAAGGACATTGCCCATTATTAATATCCATTATATCTGGCATATTCATCCAGGTCTTGATTATAAACCGAAGTACCTTCGACATACTGTCGAATTTACTAGAAGTAATGCATTGGACGTGACAAGAACAAGCAAGCGGCAACTATTTCAGTATTAGGCGCTTGTGAGGGATCTTCCGGTATTTGAGGCAATATAGTTTACTCTATGTTGTGTTGTTGTATACGAATAAAATATTGCCATACAACGAGGTTTGGCGACAGGCCTGCGAGGTGTTACTGAAAAGCAAAGATTATAGAGCGCCGAAGGCGCTGAAATGGCGTCCAGTGGTATTTCACATTTCAGCCCGTGTTCCGCATCTTGCGCCCTCGGCGCTCTACAATCTTTGCTGAATCATATAAGTGACACGTTGAATTGCAGCTGATACCCCAAAAAAGTAGTCCTTGATAATTATATGGAATAAAAATATGAATAAATATAACAATAGTTCAAAACAATTTAATAAAGTAAACCTCAAATGGAAAAATAAAATCAAATAAACAAATCTACGAAAATAACAAATGACAACACTTATACGCCAATAGATTGGCCTACAAAATAATGTAAATGAAGTACCAAAGTAAGGAAACTAAACTAAAAATCAAATGAACTTTTATAATCCTTATTTGCTGCAAAGAGCAGGGAAAAAGATGAAACATAAATCTTTAACATATTTTAGCGTAGAAGATATATTTTCAAAGTCAAACAATAGATGGATTTCACAGCGTCACCGCCCGCCACAATTGAAAAGTGCAAGCACGCAAACGACAGTACTTTGCACAACTCTCAGCCAATGATAGCCTTTCACGCGTGCACGTTTCATAAAAGATGGCGGCCAATGACGTCAGTTTATTTGCAATCCATCTGATATTAAGTAAAGTTAAATTTGAAATGCTTTGATTGCACCAGTCGTTTACTATATATTATGCCTTTGGTGCACTTTTAAACCTCGAAAAAATGTTAAACATTCGAGAACTAAAAACACCCACTCGTGTTTGCAAAAGGTGTTTAACGGAACATTCATAAATACCTCAGACAGTTTCGATATTCCTATTGGTGGAGAGCGCGTCACGTGGGTGTGTATAAACCTTTGTTTATGACCGGTAAAAAGTCTTAATTCATGGGCGTGACACGCGACCTTGCACCTGTTCTTTTAAGACAGTTTCTTCATTCCTGTTGGTCGAGAGCAACGGCTGCGCACAGCATTCCCTTATAAAGAGTTGTTTTCCCGAGGGCGGCGGAGGGCTTTACCATTTCATAGCTGGAGGTGTGTTGTGTTGAAAGAAATCATTGAACAATTATAATTTTTGCATTTATTTTACTTTTTGACCAATAAGTGTTGATGTTTTTGACCGAAAAGGTATTGAATGGGAGTCAAAGTGTGTTGAATCGGTTTTCAACTAGTGGTTTAAACCAGCCGAGGCCTGGTTCTTGATAATTTACCGAGACGAATCAAGAACCAGACCTCGTTGGGATTAAACCACTAGTTGAAAACCTCTTCACCACACATCGATTCCCTTATTAAACAAAGAAGAAAAAACAATTCGTCTTGAATCACAGATTCACATCAAACTTACACTGTTTAATAATGATGACAGTTGAAAGCATTTCTTGAAATATCTCTGTCCGACATTTCTTGTTTGAAATTTCCCGTTTGGAGTTTATCGCTCATCAGTGAGCGTTTTATTATTGTTTTTTTTTAATCGATGTCATGCAAAATTTGTAATCGGTTTTTCACTATTCTCTCTTGACCCAGATGGCCGATCGATCTCGAACTTCTACAGGTTTGTCAGTTAATGTATACGGTGGATTACATAAAGTACTTATACTGCCAGCAACTGTGTTGCTAGCAAAACCAAATCTGTAATGCTCCTTTAAGAAAGATGAGAACAAAGATGAGAGAAAAAAAGTAAAAGATGTACGTATGTGTATGGTACAGATAATCTGTAGATTTGCATACACCCCCTGCATAGGCCGACACAAGTCAGTGATAGAGGAATCTTTTGCTCACGTCATTTGTGGGCAATTGATTATCAATAGTGATCTGTTTGAGTTTTAACGCGTCTCCGTCCCGCTCTCGGTCCATATTCATGGGGGGAGGTGCGGTGTTTTCGCCCGTATCTCAATGCCTTCTAGCCCCGGTGGTAAATGCTCACCCGGGAATATAATCCCCTTGTGTTCGCACTATTCTGATGTCTTGCAATTGACAATTCATCCAATACACGCAAATAGCATTGTATCCAGAACCCAGGCTCTCAATAGGCCTAATATTGACGAGACTATATAAGAAACTTGGTGCTTAGGTTTGACTTGGAAAACGGGTTGGAATGATGTGGGAGGGGAGGGGGCTATCAATAGCCACGAAGGGGCTTGAATCGACTGCTTCAATTATACGCGGTTGTGACATGAAACTCGGCTGCATAGATAAGATATTGCGAGAAGGGGGGAATGGGGGGGGGGGGTGGTCGTGCAGCATCAATAGGCAAGCTCCTTCTGATCTTCACCTTGTATTGACACACACTCTTTCTTGAGTAATATAACCGCTTCACTACGGAGATCCCACAGCATAAAAGTGCAATTAACCTATTTTCCACTTGACACGTCCGACTAAGAAAAGTTGATCTGAAGTCAATAATCGGATGTCAACCTTTAGCCGTGCGGCAGATAGCTTTACCTTCGAACATCGTATAGAGGGCGTTGGATAATTACTGCTCACAAACACATTAATCAAATCAAGAAGGCATAGATTTATTCAAATGATTACTTTATATCAAACTAAAACAAAGTAAAGTAAAGTAAGAGTAAAATTTAAGACATTTCTTTATTTTGGTTTGTAGTTATATTCACCTAGGAGTTTTCTGTGAGGACGTCTTGTCGGTTGTCATAACAACCCCATGAGCGTAAGGGGGAATCAGGCATCTGTCGGTCTTGCTGCCGCCACCTTAGGAGCACAGGTTCCCTGGAAATAACAAGGCCAGATATGCAAATTCGCACCTTGCGTAAAATTAGTTTGGAAAGAGAAAAAAAGGTTACTTGAATATACAGTAGACTATCAACTCTCAGCGTTGAAGAGGGATAGATCTGTCGGGAACATCTTTGCCAATGAATCCTTTTATCTGACGTGGAGCACTCCAGCCCACACTCGTGTTTCTTTCTAGTAGTAACAGTAGGCTGGCATTAGGTGAGATTGTTATAAGATAGCGGCGGGCCAAGACGATGTAAAAATCAATTTGGTTTTTCGTAGCTTTGCAGACTTAATGAATACAAATTCTCCTTGGAATTCCCCCAAAGCAAGGCATTGGAATGCAATACTTGCCTCTTTTTAGCTGTTTCTACGCGTGGTATTTCAGTACATCCTTCACTAAGTGTCAAAGTATTCCCCCAGTATTGCAAACTGTTTATCACAAAGAAATCTTAGGTGTTTGTTTTGATGATGTGTCTTCTATTCTGTACCCTGAAATTTTTCAAGACGGCTTAGCACTAATCCATAACTTAATTATGGTTTCATATTTCTTATTTATTTGTCGTATTTTGATAGGGTTTTATTTGGATCTAAAGTGCCCCGAGGTGTATATCTCTAGAGCTAATGCAAGAGAAACACGTTTAAGGGGCTAGCACGGCAAAGGTATATACAAATAATCCTTTTAACTTTGTTTTCGATACTTAAGTAAATCGATTATAAACTCCTCCGGAGCAGGCACGTGCATGTTAATGGCCGCCTTGACTAACTCAACCACTAACTTATTATCAGTTCCCCGCGAGCCAAACTCAGTGCATATTGGTGTTCTAAACCCACGTAAGACTGGTCTGCTCCTTCTATACGGTACGTATAGTTGTTGTCTCAGGTGTTATTTGCAATTTGTTGGGATAGGTTCTTCACTGAGTCCTTTCGCCTCGAGTTCCGATGAGCTTCATTTAAGTTGCCGGATTTCCAAACCTGTCAAGACCGTAATCGCAGCGCGTTGTATTGGAACAGTATAGTCTCAGTCAAACCCCGGGTGAGATATGCCGTGTGTGAGGGCACAGGGAGTCACATCAGTCGTGCATGAAGAAGTTTGACACGGTCCTGCAGGCGATATCAACCCTTGAAGCCTTGGAGCAAAGAGCAACTTAAAGAAATCTACTGGAAGCAGTTTCACCATAAATCACGGAGGAAGGTGTTTTCCTCCCTCCATGATTTAAAGTAACGATGCAGCTGTATTTCTGATTGTTTGTCCTTCTGTGTCTGCTCTACTCCTCCCATGAAAATTCTGTCTAAAGAGGATTTATTTTAATAGTCTAAATCCAGTGATGCCCGCGTCACTAAGATGCAGAGATAAATGATCACACAGATGTTGGACCAAATCCATGCCAAGTGAATACAATCTTGCGTTGCATGTGACTTTAACGCCCTGAAGAAGTAAGCTCGCTGCAGAATTGGGTTTTATTTTTAACTGTCTTATTTGCTACCGTTTATAGGTTACATACAATATGAGCAGCGTCACTGTGCCTGTTTGATAGAATGAACTAATGACGAGTTGAAGAGGGTTATCTCAATTTAAACCGCTAAGGAGTTTGCTGAAATTCCAAACATGGTTTTGTTTTACTGCCGATGCGACTGAACGATATTCATGGGCGTCATTAACGTTAAACTCAATATGAGTAGGGCAATATACTTTTTGAGGCGTGTTCAGTGTTAATTTCGATGTTTAATTACCTGTATTTAATGATGAAAATAAGGTCTTTTAATGCCTTCTTATAAAGCCTGACGATATATATTTTTTCGTGTAGCCCATAGGCTTTAGCCTTGTTTGGGGCGAACTTGCATTTAAAAAAAAAAAAAAAAAAGTGAGATTCAGCCTATATACGCATTCAAGACAATAAGTTGTTACAAGAAATACATTGCTAACCCAGTTTCCAAAACGCAAGTGTCACTTTATGCTTCAGAGGGTGGAACCATTGAGTTTTTTAAATGGAGGAAATTTGCATTGGGGATAAAGAATATCAATTTTGGTTTTACCCATGTACACCGATGTGTGTTAGTTCTGTATACACAGTACTTTCCCGAGCTCTGTGAACAAAAATCACAGGCATCTTACTCGGGTTGGATTCGAACCCACGTACTTTGCAATTTTAGAGCAGCGTCTTACCAATTAGACCACCGAGATTGCTATATAGGCATTAAGTTTTGCAATTTTTTGTTTTCACGGGAATTTTTTTTTGATTCACACTTAAGACCACTCCTCATATTACAAACACGCTGAAAATACGTAACATTAACAGCAAAGAAATAAACAAAATACAAAATACGATGTTAACCTTGCACCAATAGTTTGAAAGAGTCCCATTTTTTGTGAAAAATTAACATTGGAATCGTTGGTGATGGAGATGTATTTATCCAAAGTATAGAGCTTTAAATCCAGTTATTGCATTTTTGAGTTGCTCTCGACGCCAGCAAAACTTGTTGTTGTTAGGCGGTAGTAAGCCAACCAGTTGATCAGTGTACAACACAATATTGGTGAGGTTTACATGGTCGTAAAAATCATCTTTGGTAAAACACGCTTGCCTTCGTGTATTTTGAAATCGTATCTTTCATTTATTAATTTGAACAGCAAAGGTTAAAGGATTTTTCACCGTGTGTTTTTTTTTATGCAAAGCAATTAAAAACACTGTCAACTCTCATTCGCCTAATTATTGATGGATTATTTCGAAAGAAAAAAAGATTAGTCAACTTAATGATGTACGTATAGTTGAGATGAAATAATTGTAATATAAAGTATCTGTCTCTCCCTGATATACAAACGCAAAGCCTATCATGATTAGAGACATTGGGCACTATTGGTAATTGTCTGAGACCATTCTTCTCACTTGGTGTATCTCAACATAAACATAAAATAACAAGCCTGTGAACATTTGAGCTTAATCGGTCGTCGAAGTTGCGAGATAATAATGAAAGAAAAAAAACACCCTTGTCACACGAAGTTGTGTGCTTTCGGATGCTTGATTTCGAGACCTCAAATTCTAAATCTGAGGTCTCGAAATCAAATTCGTGGAAAATGATTTATTTCTTGAAAACTACGTCACTTCAGAGGGAGCCGTTTCTCACAATGTTTTATACCATCACCCTCTCCCTATGACTCGTTACCAAGTAGCGTTTGATGCTAATAATTATTTTGAGTATGTTATTACCTTTGTGTTCACTGCCTTAAACTTATATGAAGGGATTGGTCACTACATTGCTTCCACGGTTGGCACATTAACGACCGACAATATGTAATCACATTCCCGACGCTGGGTATAATGAAACGTCGACATTGCTTTCAAGCTAATCAATCTGAGAGCCTGTTTTGTACACTTGTCCCGTTTTTGTTGTTGAGAATTCCTGTCCAGCTCTCAATAGTATAAATAGGCCTAATGAAAATTAAAGGCACTGTGCTATGCTTACAATAATTGTTAGCATAAAAACTTACTTTGCAACGAGCAGTGGTGAGCTATTGACTGTATAAAGCAATGTGAGAAACGGTTCCCTCCGAATAACGTATAATTTTTAAGAAAGAGGTAATTTCTCCCTCCAAATATTAAAAGACTTCAGGCCTGAAGCCTCACAGGCATCTTAAATCACACACATTTTTGCAAAAAGGGTGTTTTTACTCTCATTATTCTTGCAACTATCTATATTGTATAGTTGTGATGACCAATTAATGTGGTCAAAACTTTCACAGATTTGTTATTTTATGCATTGGGATATGCCAGTGAGAATATTTGTCTTAGACATTTACAAACGTGTCCAGTGGCTTTAAACCACCAATCGTTGTCATTTTCTCGATGAAATGTCCACATCCATCTATTTCTTATTAAATGGAACATTCCGTCTCCCCTTCTTGTCTAAAACTCAACTTTACAAAAATGTCGAGCGTCTACATGCTTCATTTTATTGTGCGTTAACGTGCTATTGCATATTGGTTTCCAGTTTAAGAGAAATTGTGCAAATGGGGCCAACAAAACATTTCTCCACGGGCAAAGGGTTTTCATAACACTTTTGAAATAACAAAGCTGATGGGTTTGAGATAACATTGGACGGAAAAGCTCAATGTTGGATGCTTGGAGATGAGGAAGCATTATTGTGCAGTACACTTTCTCCATCTTGTATTTGGCTATAAAAGGTGCACAAAATAACGAAAGAAACTGGAGTATAGGGGACATTATAAGGACAATAAAACAAGCTAAATAGAGATGGGTCGACACACTTCCCGGAGAAGTAGATGGACAACAAGAATAGTGGATCGGGCAACCAAGGACATGGAAAATGAAAAGAGGTAGACGGAGAAGAAGATGGAGAGATGAAATCAGGGTATATGCAGGAACAACATGGACCAGAACTGCAAGAAATAGAAATGGATGGCATTGACATAAGGAGGGCTACATCTTACACTGGATGAAAACAGCCTAAATGATGATAATGATAAAAGTGTCTTTAGGCCTCTACACTTCACAAGTCTAGTTAGACTCTAAAAAGAAACTTGATGATACGATGATCATAGAAAAGTGCAATGCCATGAACTATAAACCCACTCAAACCAACGTATCTGCTTTAAGAAATCAATCTTTTCATCCTTGCTCGATTAACCCTTATTATAAAACCTTCGATTATAATAACCTTGATTATTTTCCGTTTTTTCTTACACAGATACAAGATTTGCACTGCAGCACAATGAGTGGTGAGTTAAAATACACGTTTTATACATTATTTGTTTGCATTGCAATGCATTAATTTATTAAGTTTGTTTTATTGACGAACATTCTTTGTCATTGACGTCAGAAGGGTCTTCTATTTGCGATTGAGCTGAACGTAATGGGGCGGTTATAATGTGATATCCGTGTTGTCTGGAAATCCCGCCATTTTGGTGGCAGTGTTCCTCGCTTCAATGAATCTATGAATAATTGATTATTGGCTATTATCATATGTTCGTGTGGGATGCAATAATCATTAGGCTACTCTATTCTTAATATAATAATAATAACGAAAACTTATAAAGCGCACAAACCAATCAAATTGCTTACTTATGGCTCTAATTACAAACAGTAACATACACATGCGTACAATAACCAACATTTAAACGTAAGCCTAAGCCAGAGATACCAACATACACGATTTGGGCGTAGCAAATACGATTTCGAGCCGTGACTACGACGCTACGATAATACTCAATAAAACACGCTAAACAAGCCACCCAATATAATTTTATTAAATCGTACGATACATGCAAACAACGAATGAACTATTAAGTGGAAATAAATATTAAGAAAAATATCCAAATAACTGTAACAGAAAAGAAAAAAACACTTTTTAATTTTAGAACGCAGTGTTGAATAATAGCGGCGAATTCACTTGAACAATATACGTGTCTCGACGTAATGATTGTTGCGTGCCCTCTGATCCCCCGCTGGCTGGCCGGATGAGTATTTTTACACAAGTGCATTGTGCAAGATCGTACCCATTGATCTCTATTACACCATGGGGAATAGTGCACACGTGCGTGGGGAATGAGGTTGTGTGTGAGCTAACGTGTCACAGTAACCTCATTCCTCATGTATCCACTATTATTGTGCCCACGCTGTCTGTACATGTACTTCATCGAAGCTTGGCACAAAAAGTAAGAAATAATGGCGACAAAAAAGGAGACCTTCTGAACAAAAATACCTTCAACTGAGTGGCCTGTGAGATCTAAGCTAGACAGTTTCCATGTTTTCTTACTAGTAATTGTAGCACCGATGTCCAGACAATGCCCAAAATACGGACACGTATTTTTTGCCCAAAATCCGGACAGGTTTTTTTTTTTTTTTTTTTCTCTCTCCCAATAGCTTGTTGTTGCATTTCTGACCATTAAATCAAAAACATTTAAGTAAGGCCACCCTTTGTTATGTTTTTTTTTTAAAACAAAGTCAGAAGATGAGGGATTTTTCTTTTTTCCCCAGATTTTTTTTTCACTGGCCATTATAAACATTTGTAGCTGTTCTGGTGGTGCATACAGAGGTAATTGTTATTTCAGGACAATGCCTGAAAATGAGCTAATACGCATTGTAGAGAGTAATAGAAAAATCGGTTTAGGGAGCCCAAGCCACGCTCGCCCTTAACTTTTGGGAGATGCTTCTCTTTTTTAAAGTTCAATGTTGGCATCTCTGGCCTAAGCTAGGAAGAAATCAAGAGCATGTGGTAGAGAAAGACAACAAAAATGCAATATCTCAGAAAACATCGGATGGCAAACATCAAACCATGTATTTAAATACTTGATTGAAAATATGTGTCTTAAGGTTTGTTTTTAAATTTGGCCAAGAAATGGATGGTTTTACTATAGTGCGGGCACTTTGTTCGAAAGGCGTGGAGTAGCATGTGATGAGAACGATCGGTCTCTCCATGTATGATTCAATACGGACTCCAAAAGGAGGCTTGAATTGTAAGACTTGAATATGGGTTGGTTAATCACAACATTTGTTGAAGAATGTTTGGAAATTAAACTGTGAGGAATTGTGACGAAACGCGGTTTTTGTAGTAGACGCCTTGCATAGGCCGCCAGCTTTGATGAAACGTGAACGCTTGACGTTTGAAAGGCTGTGATTGGCTGAGAGTTTTGCACAGCGTATACACGCTTGCACTTTTCCATTGTTTATCACACAATTTTGCGCCCAATGACGTTATGTGGAATCCATTTATAAATAGTAGTTAGAAATGGTGGGGAAGGGGTCCGATCAGTGGAAATGTTGTAGTAGCATCAGTTTTCCGCAGAAGTCCAGTGTGCTGCCATGACATTAGAAGAGAAATTTATAATCCCATATGACTTGTCTGACAGGATACCTAAATTGCTTGAAACTACAGACATGTTATTATTATTCGATCGAGTACCAGTAACTTCAGGGACGGTGACTGCTGTCGACTTGATATATTTAACATTATACAAAAAACATAAATCATATTTGCCATATCTGCCCCCACCCCCGCCATTTTACAAGCACACCTGTGCACTTTGTACGACAATGCGACTTAAATATTTGACCTTGCCACAGGTATTCTGGGGGTACAAAAGCACCGACTTGTAACAGATTGAAAAACCTCGCGTCAAATTGAGTTTTTTGTTTCATGGAAAAATCGTTTAATAAATGTCCTGCCGGGCATTAAGGCAAAGCGGGTAGACTGATAAAGAAGGTCGTGACCGAATAGAAACGGTGCTGAAAACAACGGCGAGGCTATTTTCTTAAGGCGCTGCTTTAAAAGTAAGCTTTCCGAAGCCTGAGGGTGACAAGAAGTCCGATGTTTTCATCAACGTCTTACCCCGCTGGGGAAATTGATGTATCGTAGTTATATGGTTATTACGGAAATGGCTGCACGTTCTCCGGTTTAGATTTACCTGATTTCTTTTTGTGGGTGTTGTTTTTGTATTTATTTCCTGAAAAAAACGGAGGCAATTTACGATGAGAATTGTTGCCGTGCATGGGCGACAAAGATGAATAAGACTGACCTAGGTTGAGATGGAAAAAACGTCTCATCTTTTGTCCTCATTGGCAAGGGAGACAGTTTGAGTTTAATGTCCTTTGAGTTACGATTCTCTCTATTCGTGTATTTCCTCTTCATTGCTCATGTTGTACCTAGTTACCTGCTCATGTTTATTGTGTTCTCATTTAGCCTTCAAGAAAGTTGGTATGGATCGACATGTCATGCCATTAACCTTTTATTTGCATTTAAACCATAGGTCATTTTGGTTGAAGCTGTTTGCAACAGCTAATACTGCTTTCTCGTTTTAAAATAAGGTGATTACATTGAGAGATGCATCACTCCATAAATAGCAGGATCAAACCAACGTAAGGCGAAAACTCCTAAGAAAGTCCAAGTGAAACTTAAAGGCAGTGGGCACTATTGTTAGTTACTCAAAATATTTATTAGCATGAAACCTCTCTTGGTAACGAGTAATGGGGAGAGGTTGAGACATTGTGAGAAACGGCTCTCTCTCTGAAATAACGTAGTGATTTTCCACGAGAAGAAGTAATTTTCCATAGGATTCGAACTGCCTCTAGCTGCCGGGCAACCTCGGTAGTCTAGTTGGTAAGACACTGCTCTAGAATTGCAAGGGTCGTGGGTTCGAATCCCACCCGAGTAACATGCCTGTGATATTTTTTCACAGGACTCGGGAAAGTACTGAGTATACAGTGCTAACACACATCGGTGTATGGGTAAAAAACCAAAATTAATATTCTTGATCCCCGATGCAAATTTAACATCTATTATATCGTTGCGGTACCCGCTGCCAAAACATAGGATTCGAACTGCCTCTAGCTGCCGGGCAACCTCGGTAGTCTAGTTGGTAAGCAGTGCTCTAGAATTGCAAGGGTCGTGGGTTCGAATCCCACCCGAGTAACATGCCTGTGGTATTTTTTCACAGGACTCGGGAAAGTACTGAGTATACAATGCTAACACACATCGGTGTATGGGTAAAAACCAAAATTAATATTCTTTATCCCCGATGCAAATTTATTATCTATTATAAGTAATTTTCCACGAATTTGATTTCGAGATCTCAGATTTAGAATGTGAGCTCTCGAAATCAAGCATCTAAAAGCACACAACTTCGCATGACAAGGGTGTTTTTCTTTCATTATTATCTCGCAACTTCGACGGCCAATTGAGCTCAAATTTCCACAGGCTTATTTTATGCATATGTTGAGATACACCAATTTGACAATTACCAATAGTGTCCAGTGTCTTTAAATGACGCGCTCAAATACGTATAACTTTAAATTCAACCTCATTGCAAATATAGACTTCAGATCTAATAACTTGCTGTTATTTTACAATATGTAGCGCACATAGTATGCTAACTAGATCATTTAGGCACTTTATACTATTTCTGCTGTTAAGAATATATATCAAGATAACATTAACTGTGATAAATTCTGTAATCTCATTTCGGAACAATCTCATTTTGTGGCCTATTCATTTTCTAGGTTTCCGGCAGTTGCTAAACCGTTCTACACAAATAATCCGACTGGTCACAAAGTTTAAACTTTAATTAAGTTTATGTTTAAACGCAAGGGGTGATTTTTCATCCGATTAATTTATACGTTGCGGTAGTTACTTGACAACTTGTAATCAGCAAAGTACATAAACAGGGTTGCTTGCTCTTTTGACTGTAGGTAAACTCCTTCATCACTGTGAATCACTCTACTTCTCTAGTCGCAATAACTTTCTTATTACTGTGGCAGCCTCCATCAATTCGTGTTGGCGAGGTGTTTCAGCCTTTGAATCCGTATGTCAAACCGCTGTCAACGATGTGAAACGCATCATCACTGCTAAATTGGTCGTAGGTTTTGAAGAAACGGTAAACCATTAATTTGAACTCTTATTTGGTTTATTTATAGTGGATAAAATAGTTTATGTAATTCAGCATAAACTGTTGTATTGTTTTTGACTATTAACCAGGATTTAGAATCCCCCATCCTCGAACTGGATCTGGATTCTCAATGCTCTTATTAGAACCAAACAAGAAGAGAGAATACAATGAAGAAATTTCAGTTTTGATGTGGGAGGAAAATCCAAGAGAATATTATTCCAGGGAAAACCCACGCAGTCAAGTATGGATTGAAAACCCCATCCACATAGTGCCCCCGGTGGGGTCCGAACCGGGGTCCCAGAGGAGGAAGGCGTGACAAAACAAATCGTATGTATGAGATATGGCTGTGTGAATCAGATAGCTGTACCAACCCTTTCTGAGTCCCTTTAAATGATATTGAAAAGTCTGGAGGGTCTTAATGTAATGTTTTCATGATGCGTTGATCTGTATTTACGTCTTTAAGATGACAACAAGACTGCCAGCAGTAAAACAAAACCTTATCATCATCAGTTGTTCACTCTATAGCTCGTGGTTTGTCTATATGGAATAATTATTCATCAGCCACGTGCAATCTTGGCTCCAGTCTTTCAAGATGGGATCATATAAAGCTACAGGCCAGAATAATAAGGACTGCTTCTCACTCAGTGCTTGACATCATTATGGGCAGTCTTCACCATGTCAGGATCAATCCTTGTAGATAGATTATTGTAGAGTGTGTGTGATCCAGTCAGACTCCACAGGCGGGAACAGTTGTTTTGTTTATAGAAATCTAACAATGCGGGAAGCTCCTGCGATACCTCGCCATGATAAATCGTTTGATCTCCTTGCATGGTAAGGGAACGTTGTTACCCCAGGATCATCTTGGCTCCATCGTGACTTTCCTCCCCGTCTCAAGCTTTCAGGTTAATCCAATTGCTACGTTTGTATCGCAATACAAATCTCTAAGAGACGAACGCATGGTTTGAATACCCGCCCCAAGGCCGATTCCAGTCGCATCTTTTTCGGTCAGCGCCATTATCGACATAAGCCCCTTTCCACACCAGAGCAATTTAGCACCTTGCTAAATTGTACCATGTTGTAAAATTTCACAAAATGTAGCCTACCTCGTGAAAGGACAATCATTTTTGTATACTGTCCAAGTTCTCTTGCAAAATCTTGCTGTTCGGGAACAGCAAGATTTTGCGATTCTAATGTGTTATGTCACACACTCATTAAGTCAATATCCATCACGTGCAGCCTCTTGAACTACCTTTAATTTTAAAATGTACAATATATATTTTAAAATGTATCTTAAATCGTTATAACAGGCTCGCAGTGTCATTATTTGAAGTGTTCGTACACACTGCCAACTCCGTGCAAATTGACTCAGTAAGCCAGACGATGTTGCGCGAAACTTCAGTGTTTGATTTCGGGTGTGCAAAGAAATTGAGCTGTTTTAGATATACATTAAATGTGTACTGAGCCAACACAGCCTGCCTGATGTAGTAATGAATCTTATTCCATCCTGCTTCGCTAGAGTGGTTCAGGAGATTGCACGTTATACCTTAATCTCGCAGACAGTCTAAATAAACTTTAAAGGATCATTACAGCATTGGTAAGAAAAAAAACTTTTCTAAAATTACAGATTTACTTGAAACTTACACGGTCTAATGGTGAAGATAGTAGAAAACATCACTTGAAATATTTGTGTCTGAAATGTCATTTTTGATTAGAAACAAGTAAAACTTATTTCCAGTTTTGAGTATATCGCTCAGTGAGCTTTTTTTAAATCGATGTCTTGCAACATGTTTTATCTTTTTTAAACTGTTTTCTCTTGATCCAGATGACTGATTGGTCTCAAACTTCTTCAGGTTTGTCAGTTTTGAGAAGTGGTCCATTCTTTATGGTTTATTTATAGAGGTGGAATACATAAAGGGTCTACACTGCAAGCAACTGTTTTGTTAGCAAAACCAAAATTTGTAATGTTCCTTTAAGGTTCGTTCAGGTTTCTCAAGGAGATGATCTACAGTTTTTGTCCTCCATTGTCCTTTTCCTGTTTTTCTGCTGAACTGCAATCGTCCATTTCCTAGATTGACATGTTGCAATGAGTGATGGTATCTGTCTGCATTTCACGCAGTGGCGTTTACGAATGATAAGGACTATGATTGGAAGACGGGCCACAGTTAGCTTTCATGTCCTTTTCAGAAAATCCCTACTCTCACGTGATCCATCAGCTAATGGCTTAAAGGGACAATGGTACGTTGCTTTGGATCGGTCGAGTTGGTCAAAAGCATTTAAAACTGGTTATTATGAACTGCATATAATATGGTTAGGGGGATATTTTAACCGTAGAATATAATGATCCCCACAAATATGCCTCGAAATTGCCCGGTTTTTCTTATACGTCGTAAACTAACACGGTCAGCCATTTTGTAGAGTAATTTGTGGGCAACTTGCCCTTTAACGAGGAATTGACATCTTTTTGATTGAAATTGAAATGATTGCAAAAGTCGTGAGTGTTGGCATACATTTTACAGACGGTTCATAGCGTCAGAAGAACAAATCTCCTAAGTTTGTATCGTATTTCTATTAAAGGCATTGGACACTATTGATAATTACTCAAAATAATTTTTAAAAATAATTAAAACCTTTCTTGGTAACGACTAATGGGGAGAGGTTGATGGTATAAAACATTGTGAGAAACAGCTCCCTCTGAAGTGACGTAGTTTTCGAGAAAGAAGCAATTTTCCACGAATTTGGTTTCGAGACCTTAGATTTAGAATTTGAGGTCTCAAAATCAACCATCGAAACGCACACATTACTTCGTGTGACAAGGGTGTTTTTTCTTTCATTATAAGCTCGCAGCTTTGACGACCAATTGATATCAAATTTTCACAGGTTTGTTATTTTATGCACATGTTGAAAATTACCAATAGGGTCCAGTGTCTTTAATTAAAAACCATGAATATATCAAGAGCTGTCATCACCGATTACTTTACTTTAACTTTTCCAATCTGTAAAACAATAGTTATGTTCATGTAGACTTTGTAGGAAAAACAACTAATGGGTCTGTTTTTGAACTAGTGGTCTGTCAGATTCGGTGAGTGGCGCAGTTCAGTGGAAAAGCTTTTCCCATCGCATGGGGTCATGTGTAATAGGGCTGGTAATTACTTCGGTAATTTCTTCAGATCAGGTGAAACTTAATTTGATAAGGTTCTCAAGTTGAATGCCCGCATGTCCGTTGGACGCATGTTAGACGAGTTCAACTTTGAAGTCGGCACAGCGCACCAAACTTACTATTCGAAAAGTTTTCTTTCAGCAACAAATGTTTAGTGTATGGTGCATTATGGCGTGTCATGTCGTAAGAGCATCGGATTCAAACTCTGGTGGTTCTGATCAGCAGAGTGTGGGTTCGAGTCTTGGTCGTGACACATGTGCCCTTTGCTTCGTCCTTCGAACGGTACGTAAAGCCATTGGTGTCGTGTATTGTTTAACCACGTAAAATAACCCGGTGTACTTAAGAGAAGGGGTTCGCCCTGGTGTTCCTGGTTTGATTGGCATCGTAATATTGCGCCACAGCACCTTGTAATTTGTAAACCATGACATGGTGATATTTATGTAAAAAGGAGTAGGTCTCATAATTCAAATGTAGTCACCGGGGATCCCCATACCAATGCAGGAAAATACTAAATGTTAAAGCGCATTCAGCATCACTGGGTTGTGGATTTGAGCGATATAAAAAGACAGTATTCTTCATCTGAACGGGTTACCTTTACGTCCAATTCCCCTCCCCGCACCAACTTACAAATAAACCAAACCGTCGAAATGATACGATGCGCGAGAAAGTTGTCCCGCAAACCTCAGATTATTTCGTTTTGATCAAATTGAGCTTAGACCATCTAGTTCACATTTACGATAGTTATACCTTTTTACTATGTTGTTCTCCCTACTTCATGATTTGATTAAATATTTTATGATGTGCTTGTCTAAAACTCAATATGAATGCAATGTACTCTTTGTTATAAAAAAAGAAAACAGTCTTTCATCATATCATGATTTAGGATTAGGGTTTTGATGTGTTTTCCTGTTTTTTGTTTCTTTTGTATATCTATGTTTATGTTAGCTGTAAGTCAGACATATGGCACTGGTAGTTATTCAAAATAAGGGAATCATTGTGTGGTGAAGAGATTCCAACTAGTGGTTTAGACCCAACGAGGCGTGGTTCTTGATAATTTTACCGAGACGAAGTCGAGGTAAGTTATAAAGAACCAGGCCTCGGCGGGTTTAAACCACTATTTGAAAACCGCCTCGACACACTTTGATTCCCATTCATAAATGCCCTTTTGGTCTAAAAAATAAATCAACAATCAAAAAGTAAAATTAAAATAAATGAATTTTTTTTATTGTTAAATGATTTCTTTTCAACACAACACCCCCTCCAGCTATGAAATGGTAAGGCCCTATAACAACTCCTTATAAGGGAATGCTGTGCGCGTCGCGCGTATCGCGTGATGTGGCACAACTGTCGCGGCCGTTGCTGTCGACCAATAGGAATGAAGAAACTGTCTTATAAGCACAGGTGCAAGCTCGCGTGTCACGCCCATGTTTCAACACTTTTTACTTGTCATAAACAAAGGTTTATACACACCCACGTGACGATCTCTCAACCAATAGGAATAGCGAAACTGTCTGAGGTATTTATGAATGAATGTTTATACATGATTTATATTGCACATTCGATGTAATGTTTTGTTAGGATGGTTCTTTTGGTGAACTCCTTGGTTTGGAGACAGAAAACCTACTCCTGAAGTAGTTTGACCAACATGACTAACGTTTTACAGTTGTTGAAGAGAGGGTTGGCTTACTAGAGAGAAAAAAAGTCGTAGAAACCTAGCAGCATTTCTGGCCGGTCGTAGTCTGGACACAAACGGCATATGTACACATCGATGCTCTACTTTCCACGTGTTGACTTTGTGCAGCAATAAAATCTTCACACGTTTTTGGAATTTAAAGCTAGGTTGTTACCGGTGAGTTAGCTTCATGTCACAACGTTTTAATAGCAAACAGGGATAGAAGCAGTGGTGGGTCAAATACGTGAGGGATTTTGTTCTGAAATGAACAAGACAACTCTTCCTCGTTTATTTTGTCCATTAATCATTGAGCATGTCCTGTAGGCAGCGATGCAGTGGGATGTGTCGTGAAGGTATTAACCTAATTATTTCCCTCATTTAGATGTTAATTAAATGTACGGTATCTACAATCCATAACATAATCATTGAATTACACGATCATCATACCCATAAAAACCGTTTTCGACGCCTAAGCTGGGTTCATAGACTGTACTACTTTCAAACAGGACACTGGCATGAATTTAAAACTTGTATTTAATATTCATTCCAGTGAACAAAAAAATTGATCATTCAATTTATGATTCGCATGTTTTCGATTTCTCGAAACTGAAACCCTGTCGCGGGGAATTACTTGTCCGGTAGTAATTGCCGTCAATGCCCCGAAGCTGAAAAACACACATATTCTGTCCTTAAACTGTGAATATACTTCACTTCGTTTGTTCAAAAAAACATCACCTCCGTTTACCCCGTAAAATGTTTCGTGCTTTCACCAAATAAATCTAAATTTGGGAGCTACATGTTTAAGAAGCTCCACACTAGTATTGTGAAATAATTAAATCGTGCTGACAAGCAAAAAGAAGTAATTTTGAGATTTCTTAATAAAAAAGGAGTGAAATCGTGTTCTTGACGCCCATAAGGGAAGGTGATAGATACCCCGGTAGATGCAGTGTATTGCTTGCATACTACTCATTCTATAGCTACTGGATCTATCTCCAATGACCTGAGTCAAGATGTGCGATTATTTACTCCGCCAACACGCTTTCATTTGGCGCGTAAGACATTCTCTGCCAATAGACGTGACACGGGCACGTTATTGGGTTTGGCTGGCCGACCCAAGACACAAACGTGGGCAAGGAGATGTTTTTTAAGGAGACGCGTGTTCAAGATAAGTGGGTTTTGCCGAAATACTGTTATCGAAAACGCAACTTTCACCAGCGTACTTAAAAAACAATGTCAGATAACACAAGCATGTCCATTTCCATCTTGCAAAATTATGGAACCATTATAATATTAGTGATCAAAATGCACATTTCATCGCCAGACACTCTTGCCTTGGCACCATCAGCAGAAGGTTACTAACATCTAAAATCCTACCACTGTTACAAAAACAAAACCGCTTTTCAACAGATAGTTCCCACATGACGTAAATCGGCCATCTTTACGGGCAATTTGGAACACATAGCCATGTGTTTTGCGCGAGAACGGCGTGCAGCACGCGCAGAATTCACAAAACTCGTTGCCTGATTGGTTAGTAAACAGCGTGGTTGCGTTAATAAACTGAGCGCTTGACGCGCCTGCAAGCTTAAATGCAATTTGCCCGTAAAGATGGCGTCTATTGCAACTTATCTACATTCAGTTTCAGGCTGAACCTGCGTTTGAGGACAAACTACTGTGACGTGCTGTAAAAATTGAAGTTGACAGCTCCAAATCTGCTCGATTTATTTTACTTTTTTTGAAATTAATGACTCCGTCCCATATGGGCCTAAGCCCTAGAAAGCATGAAGCCATATATCACTATTGATTAATTTACTTTGCTGAAAAATGGGTCAGTATTTAATTAAAGCAGCAAAGACAATATGTCACTACTCAGCATTTGCGACCCAATTATGTTCAGATCCACAGCTGCTGTTTTTGGTGCTTTTGATTATGGGGAGTAAATCATAACCAAAAACCAACCTCTTCAAACATTTCAGAATCCTGAGTATAGATGTCAAAAAGAGTCGCAAAATAATGATAAATGACACACTGAAAAAGGAGATCTCCTTTAGAAGATATATATGGTGTTTTCTTAGTAATATTGATCTTAGTATTTTGATATAGTATTACTTGGCAAATCAACATTTAGAGTGACTCTTGTCAAACCATGACATCTCTATATTATGAAACGATAACGCAGTAAATCTGCTTGGTTGATGCCACCCTTTACTAACCCGCACTATAGCAATGATAAGGCCATTTCGGTTCTCTCAGCACCAAGTGCGTCCGCTCTGGATATTAATCTCTCAAACACCTTTTAAGGATCGATATTAACAAAATGAGGACATTATTGAAAAAGTTGGCAGCCGGGGAGAATCTATTGAGAAAGAAATAACATGGACAAGAATTGAGCTGGTGGGGTTTAGCAGTGTTGTCAGTGTTGATAACTGGAGCATAAGGTCTGCATAAGACTTGAACTGTGAGATTGACCATTGTATGCTGGACAGGGACATTTAAAAAGCCATTTTGTGATGTGGGGCCATTCGAATGTAAAACAAATGAATGCATAGAGGCGCGAAGACGGGCTTGTGTGATGTTTTTCACTAAATACATTATTTTACTGGTCAGGAGTAACAATGCAATTTGTTGTTGTATCTGCATAAGACTTGAACTGTGAGATTCTTATCTTTCGTTAAAATTAATTTGAAAAGTGGAGATGATAATATTAATTAAATTATCTAATGATTTAAGTGTCTACTTGTGTGCATTAAAATAAAGATATGTGTTTCAATTACCTCAAATTAGGCGTTCCATTTACCCCAATCAGTCGGGTAAAATGTAACATTTAGATACTCGTTATTATTGACCTCTGTTCAAAATATACAAACTTGACATTTTGAGGTATACCTTCTCAAATATAGTTCCCAATACATAAATACAAAAACCCTACAGTCACAATCGCCTCTTAAAGCGCGAACAGGGATTTTTTTTAATCGCAACTTTCATCATATTAAATAATACAATCAACATAAATCTGATATAAATTTCACTTAGCATCTTTTTAAACCGAGATGTTTTGACAATGATACCTGGCTTTAAATGTTCCTGTCAGTAAACCGATTTGCTGATTAACTTGTAATTTTATTTTATTCGCGTATAGAAATGTTAGAAATGTAATAACTAACGTTTCACTGTCCATATATTTTATCATTTGAAATAATTCGATCAACCACATGAAACAAATGTTCATTTTCAAGAAAAGTTTTGCAATGTGTCTGTTTGTGTCCCGGTTTGACATTCAATCTACATTGTGCGTGAATAAGGTACTGACCCGAAAGCCCGACTCGTTTTCAGTGATAGGTTGGCATACTGTTCACACCTCATTCCACGCGTCGGGTAATACCCGTAAACACCTCGCACCATCTCTCTAGTCAATTCACAACATTATAAAACCGGAACAGATGTTGATAGCAATTGTCATTAGGCAATTTTTTTTTTTGTTCGGATGAGATTTTTTAGAGCATAACTACAAATTCATCAGACAATTCCCTTTGTCATCAAAAAAACAAATACATTACCATAATTAAACAAACAATACTGGTTTATTTGACTTAGATTCTTGCAATTAAAATAGAAATGGAACAGCAGTCAAGGTTATTGGCAGAAGTGCACCATTAAAGCTTTTGTATGAACTTTGAGTTTGTCTGTGGAAGTATAGTGATAAATGGATTTATATGCATGTAACTCTGTGAAGTGTGTTGCCGAGTTATCAATTAAAGCCACTGTGGGAAACTTGGTAATTGTCAAAGTAATTGTTAGCATAAAAACTTACTGGGTTACAAGGAATGGCGAGCTGTTGATAGTGTAAAACATTGCGGGTAATGGCTCCCTCTGAAGTAATGTAGTTTTTTTAGAAAGAGGTTATTTCTCACTCAAATATTAAAAAACTTCAGGTCTGAAGCCTGTTTCGAGGCATCTGAAAGCACACAATTTGTGCAACAAGGGTGTGTTTCCTTTCATTGTTTTCTTGCAGCTTCGATGACCAATCGAGCCAAAATGTTCACAGATTTGTTATTTTATGTATGTTGGGATACACCAAGTATAAAATGAAAAGTAATCATGATGGATTAAAACCTGTGGATATTTACGTAGAGACGGCGACCTGTTTGAGTGATGGAATTGTTAATTTAATGATATCAAAACAATCGTGTTTGTTTAGAACCGAGGTGTTTTCTTCGATAGTATTGTTTTAGCATTACCGATCATGTCTTCATTGTAAATATTGATTTTCTGGTTAAAGCGAAGGACGTGTCAAAATCTTTCTCAAAATGAATGGCAATAAAAGTATTGGTTAGAAGCCTACAACAGCTTTCGATCGTCCAAAGCATTTTGGGGAAACATTTCACTTCCATGTAATGTGGTCATGTATATATTTACCAGTTTTCAAGACCCAAAATTTGAATCTGATAAGCGTTATAATGCAGTGACGTTTTTACAGATTGTGTATTCCTTTTGTTTCTGCTTGGACATGTTCGCTCAGGATTCTCAGCGATATCTCAAAAACGCGATATCTCAAAAACGCAACAACCTGAACTGACATTTCCACATGTTTGTTTTATTGTACACACCTACACTAATAAAATAAATCTAAAGGTTAAACAAAACTATCCATAATGTGTTAATTACTCTCTAAATCCGAATCGTAGGCCTATGTCAGTCACATATATAGATTGTGCCTTTCTAAGTTTATTGCATCAATAATCAATCTTTCAACATGTTGACATTCTCCCCATCCCTCATGTTTACCTCGCCTCATGGTGGGACATTTGTAGGCCTTGATGAACTAGGTGCTTGACTGACCTTGTTTTTCGGAGGAGCTTGGATGGAGTTGGATAAAGTCGTTTACTAATTGAGGTTGAAATCTTGCCAAGAATGTGTTGAGTGAATATAGTCTGAAATAAATTTCATAAGCAATTGTGTCAGGTCGCTGTACTTGGAGGATAGTCCACTGTTTAAAGGCACTGGACACTATTAGTAAGAACTCAAAATAATTGATAGCAAAAAACCTACTTTGTAACGAGCAATGGAGAGCTGTTGTAATACAAGCTATTGTGAAAGACATGGTTTTTAAAAAAGAGGTAATTTTTCACTCAAACATTAACAAACTTCAGGCCTAAAGCCCTTGCTAAGCATCTGAAAGCACAGTCCACACATTTTTGCAACAAGTGTGTTTTTTCTTTCATTGTTCTCATAAAGACATGGACACTATTGGTACTTGTCAAAGACTAGTCTTCACAGTTGGTGTATCTCAACATATGCATAAAATAACGAACCTGTGAAAGTTTCAGCTCAATCGGTCGTCGAAGTTGCGAGGTAATAATTTAAAAAAAACACCCTTGTCACACGAAGTTGTGTGCTTTCAGATGCTTGATTTCGAGACCTTAGATTCTAAACTTGAGGTCTCGAAATCAAATTCGTGAAAAGTTACTTTTTTCCCCAAAACTACGTTACTTCAGAGGGAGCTGTTTCTCCTTATGTTTTATACTATCAACCTCTCCCCATTACTAGTAATCAAGAAAGGTTTAATGATGATAATTATTTTGAGTAATTACCAATAGTGTCCACTGCCTTTAAAACTAGTATGCATATGTTGAGATACACCAAGTGAGAAAACTGGTCTTTGACAATTGCCAAAGGTGTCCAGTGTCTTTAAAGTATAGATCCAAGGACTGACAAAAGCGATGAGCCAGGATCTAGAGATGGCATGATTGGGGATTTATACCGCGACGGTAATTAATGGTAAACAAGTTCACGAAGCGTATTCTGAAATAAGAATCTCCCGATTTTCTAGGGGAAATAACCGTGAGCAATACACAGCCAGATGTGCTATAAATAATGTGTTATCATTAATAATAATGCTATGTTTCTAATAACAGCGATGGATTTTTTATATTGCACCATGTGCTTGCCACGGAGCGTTTATGACAAGAGCGACGCCAGGCAAAACGACTTTATTATTAGTTGGTAAAAAGGGCAGTCATGAAATCTTTCTATGCATCGATGCCCGAATGTCGATAAGGACATCAGTGACTCATGATTCAATAATTGTCGTATCTCATCATTTGACTGTGTTGATTTGTTTTATAGTGTTTTCCTCTGTCTTTACTCTTTGGCGTGATGTAGGCCTATATGTAGATATAGGAAGTACCGCTACCGTCAATACATGAATACAGTTTGTGCCTAATTTTCCCATAGTACTTGTTTACTGACAAGAGTGGGCACTTAGCAGTGTCCCATGGCGGGGAGACAATTTAAAGCAATTCTGGTTTGCATTTCAGTAGTTTGTTGGCTTGACAGATCAGTGCATTCCCTGGACACGAAAGCACCTGCAGAAGCTGTCCAATCGGACATGATACCCAGCTGGACCCTTAACCCTTTACCTCACAAGATTGACAGACTGGCCCCTACGTCTTAATTGCTCGAGCAAATCCCTCTCAAACTCTGCAACAAGGAGGACGGGAGTCTGGCAGAGTGAAAAAAGATACTTTGATGAATTTAACGTCAGGAGAACGCTCATGAACCCATGGGTCGACAATTAAGCTAGATATGCCACACATTGAGTGGCTGTAATTTCATTTGTTCTGATCTATCAACAATGAGAGAACACATGCTATTCACGATGTCTGTGGTAAGTATTTTCTCACTGAGATTTCAATGGCAAACACGCTCGAGGTCCTGAAGTACCCTACGACTTATCTGACCTGCTTTTTTTTATCTCCATATAAGAACAAACCACTAACACAATTTACAGTTCAAGGGTCCAGCGTGATGATGTAATTATACAAAATTCTTTTCCTAACCCCCATGCTTAGGCCTAGATATTCATTTGTTGTGCTATTCTGTCTAATATAGTATTTCAATACTAATATAGTACTTCATAATGAATTTAACACTCTTGATGCTTCTTTTCGATATTGAGAAGCTGAAATTTCACAAGTTTTTTTTTCTCGAGTGATTCTCATTTATTGTCCACCGCCTCTTATCTTGTTAAACAATTACAAACATTACAAAAATAACAAGCAAACAAAATCCATTTATAAGTTGCGAAAGCAAATCAGCCTTGCCAAGCAAGAATGACTCCCATTTCTAATAAGTTTCGAAGTTGGCTTCGTTTGTGTAAAACATACATTTATTCATCAAATAATAATTCTTCAAATCTTGTTTTTTTTACTTTAAGTGGGCGTTTGAAGTGTAACTGTATTGCATGTATGCAACTTTACCTCGGATTGATATCTCTCTTTTTTGTTCCCACTTGTGCAATTCAAACGGAAACAAAACACTGCAATGCTTACTTAAACAAAACCATTGGAGTTATGTAATTTCATCTTTTCTGGTAAGTTACTCAGTCACATGCCTGTGTGTTTGCGTTAACATGGAAATACTGAGCTAGGGCTGCCGTATTATTGAAGTCACATATTTATATGTTGCTATACATGCATATCGCCCACACCAACAACGCGGACGAATTTTTGACGAAGTGATTATAGGCACGACTCGGGTTACTTGTGAAGGACGTTATGGTACTCAGGTAGTCTGGCAACCGAACTGTAAGCTTCGACAAGCGGAAGACCAATATTTAGTTACGAAATGTTATAACCATTCAAATACTAGGGTTGGCTCCTTAACTGCAAGAATGTTATAACCATTCAAATACTAGGGTTGGCTCCTTAACTGCAAGAATGTTATAACCATTCAAATACTAGGGTTGGCTCCTTAACTGCAAGAATGTTATAACCATTCAAATACTAGGGTTGGCTCCTTAACTGCAAGAATGTTATAACCATTCAAATACTAGGGTTGGCTCCTTAACTGCAAGAACGATACAGTCTTTTGTCAGGTCTGTTTATAGAACATTGAGTTTTGGAAAGATAATACCTTTACATTTCATTTCTGTTATTTATAGGAAAAGTAACACATGGCAGCAGGCGTGATATTTCACGGAGGCAATGAAGGCGATTCCTCCTGGACATTGCCTCGGTGCCCTTGGAATGCTCCAGTAGAAATGTACAATTTCCTCATACCTTTACCAAGGAGAAAATTACTTGGTGCCATTGCCCTTTCAAAAACTAAGCATACAGGCCTGCGGCAGTAATAATTTTTATATTATTTAGACTGTTTGAATCGTAACGCATAACGCTTGGAATAGCGTTGAACGCGAGTTTGCTTGAACTATGATCGTATTGTCACAATATAACTTCCATCATGGTCAGTTTTGTATCAGGCTGGGATCACGGGATGACCTAGTTATAAAAAACAGTTGTTGTTGTTGTGATGGTTTTCTTCTTTTCTCAGGGAAATGGCCTTTTCTACTCAATTGTCTGTATCAAGATACTCTTGATACAGTGAAAGATATCGTGTCCAAAACATTATGCAAAGTATTTAGTCCCATTCTCAGAATTGTGTTTAAACTCCGGTAAAATAAACAAGTGGCCTTTTCTAATCCACGAGCGTTTTCAAATTGAATCTCTTTTGAACTCAAGTTCCCTTATCTACAGAAGGAACTATACTTCATCTCCAAATGTCCTCACAAAACGGTACTTCTTTTTAGATGGTTTTTAGATGAAAAGATAAACCCAATTCACCCATGCATCTTCTCCTCGAGTTTGATTTTCCATATGGACTTGACTATTGTCAAGTGAAGGTTATATATCAGCTGGCCATTTTGCAAATTGGCCTGACCACTCGGACAAAACTCTTGCATTCTGAATGACGTGGACTACGCCTCGAGTCAAAACACTCCAGTCTAAACCCAGAGGTCAATACTCTCACTGCACACACGCCTCTTTTTTTCTTCTTCAGTATTTTTGTTTTTACTTTGTGGAAAATTATTACTAAAATTAGTCCTGGGTCTTATATACAATGTACACATAGTATTGTAAAGAACTGGATCTTAAACACTCAAGTGTTTGCAGTAATTATTATTTTTTGTTTTTTACTTTGTCGCTCACTTTTTACTATAAGTTAGTCCTGTACACAGTGCGCACTTTAATTGTGAAGAATTGGGTCTTGCATACACATCACTGTTTACTAAAAGTTAGTTCTGTATCTTATATACAATATCGTAAAGAAAGGTTTTAAGTACACTATTGGAACCTCGTGCTCTGAAGTAAGAGTAAGTCTATTTTGCCCCCTTGAAGTGTCACACCAGTTCTTGAATTTCACAAGTGTTTGCATTATTATTATTTTTTTTTACACTTTGTCGCATATTATTTTACTAAAAATTAGGCCTGTATCTTATAAAATATGTATTGTACACAATCGTGCCTTCACAAGTACAAGAACACACGTGTTTGCAGTATTTTTGTTTTTACCCCTTTTTCGCATATTATGTTATATTACTCAAATGAGTCCTGTATATTATATTATACAATGTAGTATTGTACAGAACTGGCCCTTCACCAGTACGCTACAAGTATGCCTTCACGAGGCTGTAGTGTGATATTTTCAAGTGCCATTCACTCCGCGATCGGATGGATTTTCTTACGAGTCATGTTTTTGAGCAAATAAATTAGGTCAGCTTGTGGCATAAAGCAGGTATGCTCTGTATCAGTATCTTAGCTGATCAAATTCTTTTGGATAATTTGGCCGTGCTTCAGCTGGAATTCCCTTCAAACGTTAAAACTTGCTTTTTGAGGTAGCTGTAAAGTCATTATACTTCACGGATTGCCAATAACACTAAAACCGTTTCGCTGGGTTGGACACCTTGTACTTGTTTTAACATCTGAAGTTTCATTTTACTACTTAAAGGCAAAGGACACTATTTGTAATTACTCGAAATATTATAATCACAAAACCTTTCTTGGTAACGAGTAACGGGGAGAGGTTGATAGTATAAAACATTGTGACAAACGGCTCCCTCTGAAGTGACGTAGTTTTCGGGAAAGAAGTAATTTTCCACGAATTGATTTCGAGACCTCAGATTTAGAATTTGAGGTGATCGAACCATCTGAAGGCACACAACTTCGTGCGACCATGATGCGACAAGAGTCTTTTTTTCTTTCAAATTGTCACATGTTTGTTATTTTATGCATATGTTGAGATACACCAAGTGAGAACAAGTGAGAAGACTGGTCTTTGACAGTTACTAATAGTGTCCACTGGCTTTAAAGGCAAAGTGTATAGCAGAACGTTTGATTGTGTTAATTCGATGTAAATGTAGATATATACAATAAAGGTAAAGATCGCGTTTTTTTGTTTGTTTTTTTTTTTTTTTCGATATCGCTGAATATCTGAGCGAAGTCCGCGTTACTGCGATTCTTCGATTCAATTTGTTGGGCATTAAAACTTACAACTTCTTACATAACCTCATTACTTCGACGTAAAATGTTTCCCCAAATGCTCTAAACTATCGACAGACAACAGCTGTCGTATAGGCTTCTATCCAAAGGGTTTTATTGGCGTTGATTTTAAGAGTACTAACCACATTCCCATAAAGACATGTATACATAGGCCTAATGTTTTATGGGAACACTCGTATAAACTCTTCGTTAAAACGAGGACACAACTGCATTTAATAGGTCCATATGAAGTTATTGTGTAATGACATAGACGTCAACACCAGATGGTGAAATCCCTATTCATAAATCCTGGTTGCATAGAATCCAGCAAGTATTGTGACCAAGGAGACAAATAATTAATAATTTACACTTTGTCTCGCGGCCTTGTTTTTACTACACTGCAAAAACGTTGGTTAAATCATTTGTTGGGCAAAGTAACTTCAACAATTATTGGTCGATAATTGCCCAACAAAACAAATAATTGGTCTTGTTGGGCAAACATTTTGTTTGCCCATTCTTTGTTTAAAAAGCGGAACAAAAGTTGGGCAAGTGTTGGGAAAATATTTCGTAATCTGAATTCATCATAACTGTTGGTTACACTTTTGCTTATTTATTGGGCAACTTTTTGGTAATCTCGATTGTTGGTTAAAATTATGCACATTAGTTGGTCAAAATCGTCCGATCATGCGCACTACGATTAAAGAGTTGCCACAAAGTTGGGCATTAAACAGTAGAACAAAGATATTTTCCAACATGGCGAGTGGAGGAGTGGCTGTGACGAGCGGGGTTGTCCAGTGGATATAGATCCAATTTGAAGGTGAGTTTTTAACTAAATATGAAGTTGTGTTTTCTATTCAGTCGTACATATAGTCGTGACAATTGCAGAGCGAGCAACACATTGACACTACTGTGATAGTTTCAGTTTTATCATGCCATTATGTGCAACGCCGGTTGTGGCATGTGTGCGTGGTTGTTGTGTTGCTTTATGTATGAAATACATGCATGGAACTATCACTGCATTGCTTGCGCTGCAACTGTCACGACTGTGTACAACAACTGAACAGGAAACGAACTTTATTTAGTTAAAAACTAACCTTCCAAAGCATCTACAAACCACTGAGCACCCTCACGATTTTGAGAGAGATGCCAAGGTCACAACTCACCACCGTTTGCCATCGTGGAAAACATATTTTATATGCCTGGTTGTATGACGTATCACAGGAGAAACTGTAAATCAAAGGGTTAAATACATTCACCATTTGTTGGATAACACCGAAAATGGTTAAACATATTAACTAGATCATGAATAAAATCATCGCCCAATAAGTGGGTATTGATAATTATTAAATACCCAGAAAATGGGTAAACAAAAAATTACCCAACTGTTGGTTACCAAAATATACCCAACTATTGATGATGAAATATTACCCAATTATTTGGCAATCAGAGCGCCCAACTTTGATGGGTAATACTTTGCCCAAAAGTTGGAGGAGTTCACTATTCGCCCTTAAATGGGTAAAAAGTTGGGCATTTTTTTACCCAATTTTTTTACAGTGTACGTCTCCCACAAGCAACAGTATGTAACCACGTACGTCAAACAACACAAGAGGGACGTGACGAGAATCAGCCAATGGCAATAAGATGTACAGAATACACACTTTTAGCTGATAAACAATGTATAGAGTAGATCTGAATTATATATGATTTGAAGCTGCATCGGTTACCTTCGTTGCTGTTGTCAAGTAATAAACAAGCTATGGTTTGAATAATTGAACTGTGGGAGAAGTCGTTGGCATCAGGGCCACCTATACTGATAAATTCTGCGCTTATGGCCCTTGTGATTTACAGGATGCCATAAGCACAGTTTTCGTGGTAAGCAGAGCCAAACAATTTGGCCCTGAACAACACATCCAACCAATCCTGGTTATACGATCAATTGCCTTCTGATCCACTCCCTTTCTTAATCTAATGCACTGGGCACTATTGGTAATATTAAAGGTAATTACTCGAAAAAGTTGTTTGCATGATAACAAAAAACTTAATTGAAACTAGCAATGGAGAGCTGTTGGTATATAGTATAAAACAGTGTGAGAAACGGCTCCTTCTGAAGTAACGTAGTTTTTGACAAAGTTTTAGGCACCCGAAATCGCACAAACTTGTACCAAGGTTGTTGTTCTTCAATTATTCCCTCGCAACTTCGATGACCAACTGAGCTAAATCGTTCACAGATTTGTTATTTATGTATATGTTGGGATACACCAAGTGAGAATACTGGTCTTTGACAATTACCAAAGGTGTCCAGTCCCTTCAACATTTAACAAATCTAGAAATGCTGTTGAGATCAAAGTGTTGCTACGGTCATTTTGGTCTTGATGTTAGTCGTCGATCGTGCAGTTGTGCAGAGAAAGTTTATTTAGACTCACTTGAATTATCATGGAACTTTGCAAATTTGTATTTATTTGATTTTTAAGAAAAGTTCACATTTCTTAATTGACCGAAATCTACACAGCCCTTTCGTCTGATCGTCTTGGCTCATTGTTGTATCAACTGATTGTATATTCCCAAGCAAAAGAGAAGCAATCTTCCCCTGCCTGCACACAGAGAAAAGATTACACAACTTGTGTAAAATATTACCTGTTTTAGATGTAGTGGGCGAACACCATAACTATTAGGTAAAACTTTACCCAACAGGCGTTGGGTAATATCTTGCTTAATAGCTGTGTAAAAGTTTACATAAATATTGGGTAGTTTTCTTTACTGAATTGTTGGGTAAACCCACTCATGTAAAATATTACTTAATTTTGAAGTAAAGACTTTACCGCTTTACAATGTAAATAGTTGTGTAAAACTTTACATCAATATTGGGTAGTTTTTTTTACTGAATTGCTGGGTATAAACCCACTCATGTAAAATAATTACTTAATTTTGAAGTAAAGTATTTACCGATTTTTAATGTAAACTGTTTGCCTTTAAAACTGGTAATAATATACACAATGCTTGGGTTGAATACTAGCAAAGTGTTCTTTCATGGAGTTTAGGGCTGTAATAAATGGACACATCATAAATACTGAGACTTGGCGACCACAACATGAATTTCAAGATAACAACTGTTTAATAAAAATTTAATGGTAACAACATTAACAATCCAAAACATCACATGTGCAAAATGGGGTGTTCTGTATGTTTCATAATCAATCAACAATTTCAGTGAATTTAAAAAATTACAAAAAATCTACCTAATTGGCAAGTTCGGAATAAATACTTCCAGGCTAAAACAGCTTAAACTGTAAGGTTGTTCCATAAATCAACACTGTTACAACTATCACATCTCTTATGATTTTGATACTTATTTGCAAACAATACGTGCAAGAACTTCTTTAACTACAATGCTTCTGGAATGGTCAACATTAATTGGCAAGGTCAGAATAAATACTTCCAGGCTAACACAGCTTAAAGAAGAACTCCAAGGTCAAATTCAATTTTGGGTTTGAACAATTTGTATGGGGAATTGTTGGTTTAGCCTAATTGTCGCTAAGCAATCAAAACGGCGTTGAATTTGACATTTTCACAAATTTGACAAAACTGGAAGGGTATTGAATACAAATTTAAATTGGACCTTTGAGTTCCTCTTTAAACTGTAAGGTTGGTCCATAAATCCAAACTATCACAACTATCACATCTCTTATGATTTTGATACGTATTTGCAAACATTTTGTGCAAGAACTTCTTTAACTACAATGCTTATGGAATGGTCAACATTAATCAGATGAATCATAAGATGAATAGTAAGCCCTGAACTCTCGAATAGTGCTGCTTTCACACTGCCTTTGAGTTCAAACACAACCGATTCAATGAACTCCCAAACGCCAGAACACTTCTCCTGGTAGCTCAAGTCGAAGACAAAGTGTGTTTTGAAACACACATCCAGTGCTTTCACAAGGGATGACTGTTCAAATGCATACTGTGCTCAAAAATTACGAACACTTGCTGTGGAGCCAGTGCAGACCCACCTAGTATCAGCATATGGTTGCGATCTGGTGTCCCTGTTGATGTCTTTCAAATACTGATCCAAACTTGTGTTTTCCTGCATAAAGGGGAATAATATTAAACACAATACGTTAAATTTCAATGGGGGTGCAGTACAAATTGTATTACACGTGTATATTGTGTGTAATGAACTCAAAGTGTTGTACAATTAAACCAATTTTGCTGTAAAATAATGATTTAATCTGATTGTCTTAAGGATGGGGTACACACAATGTCACATTAAATCATTATTTGATATCAATAGTGGTTTAATTATCATATTACAACACTTTGAGATCAATAGAGACAATGTTCCAGTACTGCAATGTATGTGCAATACAAGTTGTACATGATGTACATGCACATAAATTTAAAAAAGTACAAATAAAAATTGAAATAAAATAAAATAAATAAACAAACACATAGGGGCCTAAAAATTAAACAAATTAACAAAGTGTTCAAGGATGGATACTTGCAGTTCTGGAATAAGGTGATAGGATCCAAGGAGGAGAGATAATTTTGGTGCTATATATTCAATCCCACATAACAGTAGACTACCTGAAACCTGATTTTTCTTTTTGTTCTTTTTCTTTCTTCCGTTTTTTTGTGTGTGTGTGGGGGGGGGGGGGGGGTGAGATTTCTTGAATAAATCCTTTAAAAGGTTAAAATAAACAAAGGGTAGATGTGTTTGTGCGATTCCCCTCTCCCAGAATTTGCATTTTAGGTCAATTGTATCATTTGTCAGTATCTTGTAAAGACAAATGGTGAAAAGTTATTTGATTGTACTTCTGAACAAAAAGTTAGCCCAATCATTGGCCTGATGCACCGTGGCTGTATGCAGTGGTGGTGCTTTAACACAGTGGCGATGTACATGTGTACAATGGTCTCCAACGATGCATGTGTGCACAATACGGGGACCATTGATCAGACCTACGTATGTATTTGTGATATTCAAGTCACTGTTCAAAAGTTTTGTCAGTCAAAATATGACGTTCAACTGTCCCTTTATCTGTGCTAACGAGTCGTGTATAGTCTATCACTACAGATAATAACATCAATACAGAAATCTGTTATAGTACTTACCTTCAAACGTCTCAACTAAATGAGGGAAGTTCCACTCAAGAAGTTTTTCCTTCATGAAATCCATTTGAACGTGTGTGTGGTTACACTGTGGTACTGCAGAGCGCGACCCCAGCAGACAAGTCACACGCTGCGTATTTTGCACAACACTTGAGTAAAACATTGTGGTTTACTAAACACCATGTAAACTTTTACAACCAGTTCAGTAAAATTTACATAATGTGTGTTTAAAGTTGCTAAGTTATGTAAACTATTAGTTTTACTAACTTTTTGAGTAGTTTTTTATTTACACAAACATTTTGTTTAAATTTTTCATTAATTTTTCATTAGTAATCACTACCTAACCGATTGTACAACACAATCTGCAGTTTCAGTAAAATCATGATTTAAAAAGGCCGTTGGAACAACTCAGTCTATACTATTCAAACCGTACAGTAATAACCAGATAAATTTGTCCATTTAAAGTACTGTCAAAGCCGAGGAAATGGGCATTCGAGTGCACAGACAATCACAGTGAAATGACTGACATTGGGGTACACCCGCCCTGTCTTTCCTTCTTTAATACGGAGAGGCTTTTGCTGTTGATATATACAATATAGCGATGCGCGCTATTAATTAGTCAATAAATCTTCCCCGCATGATATATTTGCCATTTATTGCATCTGTGACGTAATTAATCACACCAAAGCAATTAAAAGTCTTTGGTTTTGACTGACACGCCTTGTATAGAGCACACAGCATGCCGCTGTGCTAATATTTGATAGCGTCTTCGGTTAGCATGGAACTGACAGTCTCAGCTTGGCCGATGGGTGGCTGATATTTACTCGAGAGTGTTACCATGGGAGAGTTGTTTACTTCTCATCACTGTCTCAAAACTTTTGTCAATTTACAGTTGGGAAATTAACTGCGGGTTTTGGGTGTTGGATTGAAGTGAATTTAGGGACTTGAAGGCACTGGACCCCCTTTAAAGGCAGTGGACACTATTGGTAATTGTCAAAGACTAGCCTTCACAGGTGGTGTATCTCAACATATGCATTAAATAACTAACCTGTAAAAATTTGAGCTCAATCGGTCATCAAAGTTGCAAGATAATAATGAAAGAAGAAAACACCCTTGTCACACGAAGTTGTGTGCATTTAGATGGTTGATTTCGAGACCTCAAGTTCTAAACCTGAGGTCTCAAAATCAAATTCGTGGAAAATTACTTCTTTCTCGAAAAGTATGGCACTTGAGAGGGAGCCGTTTCTGACAATGTTTTATACCACCAACCTCTCCCCATTACTCGTCACCAAGAAAGGTTTGATGCTAACAATTATTTTGAGTAATTACCAATAGTGTCCACCTTACTTGGAACATTAATTGCCATGAAATTCTGAAAAAGGCTCGTCAACGTTTATTCTTTTTACGTAAACTGAACTCATTTGGTGTTCGTAAGTGTATTTTGGTAAATTTTTACCGGGCTATAATTGAAAGCATCCTTTGTTCATCCATCGTTGTTTGGTTTGGTCGTGTTTCTGTCAGTGATCTTCGCAAGCTGAATTCTGTTGTACGATCAGCAGAGAGGATTATCGGTGCTAGCCTGCCATCACTTGAATCAATCTATTATGACAGAACGTGTAAACGTACTAGGTCCATAATGCAGGACGATTTTCACCCAGCAGCAGCTGATTATTTCAAAATTTCTCCCTTCTAACCGTCGTCTTAAGTATTTTAAAGGTAGTAAGCGGTTCATAGTTTTTATCCTGATGCTGTTCGTGCTTTTAATGATAACTAGTTTGTTTTCTGCTTTTTGTAGCTTATATATTTGTATATATTTTTATTTTAGTATTTTCTTCGCAATGTTTTTAAATGTATTTTGTGATTGTTAATCTAGAGAGCTCGAGGTGCACTACAATTTTCGATGTTTTAGGTTTTTAACTTTTTAACGTTGGCTGAATAAATCATTCTAATCTAATCTAATCACTGCCTTTAACCTGACGTATCCCAACATAATTATGCATACAATCTGTAAAAATTTGGTTCTCGAAGTTGCAAGAGAATAATGAACGAAAAACACGCTTGTTGCCCGATGTTTGTGCTTTAAGATGCCTAAATAGGGCTTCATACCTTAAGTCTTTTATTATTTGAGTGAGCAATTACCTATTTCTCAAAAACTATTCGTTACGTCAGAGGGAGCCGTTTCTCACAATGTTATCAACAGCTCTCCTTTGCTCGTTACCGAGTAAGCTTTTTTATGTTAACAATTATTTTGAGTACCAGTAGTGTCCACTGCCTTTAACTCATGTTTCTGACCTAGTTCATAGGTCTGTGGTCTCCTCGGGTTTTTATATCTTTCTGAATAGTCTGCAAGGTGGTGAAAATCGTTTTAAGAAAATCTTCTTGGACGAGTTAAGTGATATGTAGCATGCTGAGAGTTAAGACTTAATCAAGGACTAGGGAGGTAGTTGTTGACAAAAATCAGAGAGACACGGGGAAGAGAAAAGTGGCTACAGCCACTCTGGTACAATTTAGCCTAGGATTCCAATTAGACACATACGGGTGTAGAGTTGCACCAGCCTTCGACCATTATTTCCCTAAGCTACGGGCGGCAATCTACCTGTATAATATATATCTCACGCCTTCCACATCATTGGTGGGGTTTTCAATAAACTCAATTGCTCCTCTGTGAGCTAACCAAGAGATATGTATCAGCCATAAAATAATTGCTTGGGGAGGTTTTGTGAGACGGGATACACCAGCACCTAAGCCATCTTCAGGTATCAGTTGTCAGACCCAGTGTCGACAGAATCAGTTGCAATCTCCAGACACTGATTTGCAATTGGTTCAAAGTAGCGCCCTCTCGCCTTAATAAACAAGTTCTGTGAAAAAAAATGATTTTCTTTCTTCATTCGTCAATCGAGCCAGTTCCAATCAATAGGAAATGTAACTTAACTCTATAGTACCACAGTGGTCAACCTTCTCTCCAAATTCCACGGAATTTTCAAGGCGCTGGCATAAGAGTATGCCATTTCACATTCAAAGCAAGCGATATGAGGAAATCTATGAAATTTGACTTCACCATCATAGGAATCGATTTACGACGAGTGATACACAGATTTTAGTATAATGCCTATGGCTAGAAGGCCTGGTGTTCGGTATAAAGACGTACCGTCATGTAGAACAATAAAGCTGGTTTCAAGATGGTTTGCTTGCATCACTGTCAATGTTTTATTATTGCTCCTCTTTTGTGATTTTTTATGTTTTTTGATGTTTTTTGTCATCTCCCCTGTAAGTTTTTTTGGATGATTGTAAATATATTTGTCTCGGTGTTTTTGTCCCGTTTATACTTTTGAACATGTAGTTATGTTTATGTTGATTAGGTACTGTGTTTTTTATGATATACACTGGAAGGCAGTGTTCATGTTTGTTAACCATTTAGCCCCTGTACCGCCCAGCCGCCTCTATGCGGTACGAGGAAACCTCGCTAGCTTGTGTTTGTAGAAAAAAAAGGAACATCAAAAGCAAACTCGATAGTCATTAGTAGGTCTACGCATTTGTTAATATATCTAGTTGTTATAGATCGTTATTAATTCTCCCTTCACAGTTAACTTGTCGAAGCTAATGATGATGAAATAATTTAGCTCTTACGAAGAAAAACGCTCATTAGTAAACAGGAAATTGTTCATCATTTATGATGATATTGTCGAAAGTTAACGCCTTCGCATTTAATCAGTATGAGCATTGAGCCAGATAAAAGCCTTGAAAAGCTATTGTGTCCATTTCATCCATGCACAAAAATATTCGCCATAAAAACTACCGTAGCCGTTTAACGAGAGGCATTTATTGTTCCCATGAAAACTTGTACTTTTATACAAATATTACCGAAAGGGTAAAAAATTTTGCATACATATTAAGCCATGGCTATCTTTTAAAATGCGAACTACGATTCCAGTAATTTACTGCAAGAATCTTGAGAAATTGGTTTTGCAGCAAACTCGGGCGGTGCAGGGACTAAAGGGTTAAGGTGGTATGAATAATAAGTTGAATCGAATTGAATTAGATGGGGATCACACGTGCCATATGAAGATTAATAACAATAATGTTTCGCCTTGGAGACCATGAGCCCACCATCTGTGCCGAAAAACACCCATTTATGTAGCAACTCTCATACAAAAGCATTAAAAACACACTCCTGTTAAAATTGCGTATTGAACTGCTTACATTCAATACATTAAACACTTGTCTAGTTGACGTCAGTATTGGTTGCATGTATAACTAGGCACCAGTGAGCGTATTCCTTTCTCGTGAGTTATTTTTTTTTCTTCTTCAAAATGAGCTGGAATTTATTGATTTTAATATTCATTTCGCCAGACCCTCTTAATAGTAAAACTTTGGTAATGATGAACATATCAAATTGAAATAGTAACACGACTAGAATACCTAATTATGTTTGCTTTACCAATAACATTAACCGTCTTTTTAAATTCAGTACCGCGTGCATAGTAAAACACAAGTGACGCTTCTTAAAGGCACTGGACATCAGTTTTCTCACTTGATGTATCCCAACTTAAGTAATGTAAGAACAAATCTGTGAACATTTAAGCTCGATTTGCCATCGAAGTTACAGGATAAACGAAAAAACAAACACACCCTTGTTGCACAATGTGTGTGTTTTCAGATGCCTAAAAGGGCTTCAGGCCTGAAGTCTTTTAATATTTGAGTGAAAACTACGTTACTTCAGAGTGAGCCGTTTCGCACAATGTTTTATACCAATGTTTCGTGTCCAAGTAAGTTTTTATTCTATCAATTATTTTAAGTAATTACCAATGCATACCAATGCCTTAAGCCGCAAATATCGCCTTATTTCCTGTTTTTGTTACTATTATAGTCAACGCTTTCACGTCAATGTTTTAATTAGACACAAGAGACTCAATGCTGTCTGGTATAGTTCCGGATGTTGCTATCAACAGTTCTCCATTACCTAATACCAAGTAAGTTTTTATGCTATCTTATTTGTTGAGTAATAGAGCCCAATACCTTTAAATACTTGCAATGAAATAGCGTCATAATAAAATCAATATAGTATGGGGTACACAATGGTTCATTCATAAATACCTCAGACAGTTTCGCTATTCCTATTGGTGGAGAGCGCGTCACGTGGGTGTGTATAAACCTTTGTTTATGACCAGTAAAAAGTGTTGAAACATGGGCGTGACATGCGAGCTTGCACCTGTGCTTATAAGACAGTTTCTTCATTCATATTGGTCGAGAGCAACGGCTGAAACAGTAAGTGTCACATCACGCGATACGCATGACGCGCACAGCATTTCCTTATAAGGAGTTGTTTACCCGAGGGCGGCAGAGGGTTTTACCATTTCGTAGCTGGAGGGGTGATGTTTTGGAAAGAAATCATGGGAATCCAAGTGTGTTGAATCGGTTTTCAACTAGTGTTTGAAACCCGCCGAGGCCTGGTTCTTGATAATTTATTAAACCTCGACTTCGTCTCAGTAAAATTATCAAGAGCCAGGCCTCGTTGGGATGAAACCACGAGTTGAAAACCTCTTCACCACACATTGATTCCCTTAATATAAGACAACATTTAAGTATTAGGTGGAGCGAATGCTTTTGTATACACTAACCAATGGACAGACAAACATATGGTACAACCAATGTACGGTAATATGAACCTAGGACAGACAAAGACAAGGGACAAAAAGGACAGACTAACAAATGTAGGTGTCTTCAAACAAAAAAGCAAGCCACCATTATCAATTGGTGTATGTGTATATCTGCATATTGAAATGCTATACGCTGAAGATATGCTGTTACACTGCAGTATATGTTTTTGCACCAGTCTGTGGAAGCCAAATTGGAAAACAAAATCAGACTAATTTTTATTATTATACTGTTTTGTTTTTGTTATGACTGCGAACAAGACCTCCTACACAATTCTGTTCAGTTGTCAAAGACATGAGAAGGACACGACGATCACATTGTCTCCAACAAGAGAGCCTTGTACAGTATTTCAATTAAGACGTATTCTCAACCAAGGAACGCCCCAGTCGTTTTACACGCACCTCACTGAACAATCCAAACATTTCCGTATATCATTGGCGCTTTCATTACGGAATAGGAAAACTGATCTAGTGAATCGATAACCATTGCATCGATGGACCACTGCGCTGGCAATTAGAAGGATTAGCTTGCAGAGTGTTACTCACGTGTTTCAACCTGCAGTGTAATTTACACCCAGTAGAAATTTCTAAAGATGTAGAATGAACGAAACTTTACCTGATTAAAGGTGTTACTGTGACTATGTGCTTTATGAAAAAGGTAAATCTTAGACTAAGTGGAAAAGATTAATGTTGTCAAAAGCGTTTATCTTCAGCTGAACTTATCACTTGTGTAGACATTGTATCATAAATCTGTGATTTTGTTTAGAAAATATACATTTTGACAGGTTTTTTTTATGTTTCAGAATAATAAGTCAGTAATAGCCTAATGATTTTGTCCCCAATTACTCAATGCGGGGACTGGGATTGTACTTTTAATACACATGTATACATATCCCATAGAGAATAATTTGATATCATAAACGTGATTGGTTTACGAGCAATCTTTGTTTGTGTCTGACGCAAAGTTCTGTGAGACCTTAAAGGCATTGGACATGTTTGGTAAATGTCAAAGACCAGTATTCCCACTTGGTGTATCCCAACATAGGATCAAATAACAAACCTGTGAGCATTTTTACTAAATTGGTTATGAAGAAAATAAGAAAAGAAAACAATACTCCTGGTGCACAAATTCGTGTGCTTTCAGCCGAAAAAGGGCTTCCGGCCTGAAGTCTTGTATTATTTCAGTTACACAAAAACCTCAGCTGAGGTCTCTATTTTCAATTTCAGATATTTTAGTGATAGACTATTTCTTTCTGAAAAACTCAGTTACTCAGAGGGAGTTGTTTCTCACAATGTTTTATATACTAATCAACTTATCTCCGTTTGCTCGTTACCAAGTAAGTGTGTAGTCTAACAATTGTTTTGAGTTAATACAATAGTATTAATGCTTTTAAGCCACAGTTCATGCCGTTATGATTAGGAGCAGAAACCAATCATTTTTGCATTTCACCTGACCGAAAATGTTGTTATTTAAAAAGAACTGCGGCCCAATAAACAAAGACGGAACAAGTGGGAAATCATAGAGCATACGAATCAATATTAAAATGTTCGATCGGTTATCTTCAAAAGCAAGTATTTTTGAAATCTCTTGTTTTGATTTCTTTATGCTTCTCTAGACTTGTATACCCAGTGGACCTACCTCTGGATGTGCTGTCAATTAATAAAACTCCCACTACTCCAGCTCGGGGAGGTAGTCTGAGCTAGGTTTAAAGATCAGGGGTAAGCGTTTCCACGTTGTCAACTTGTCGTACAATTCTTCCCATTACTTCGATCATGAATAATTAGATCCTTCACACGTTCAAGCCGATAGACGTCAGAATCGGTTCCTGCGTTCGTTCACCTGTGTCTTAATGTATCGTGTCGTCTCGTACCCAACCTTAATTACACATTATCCGGTGGCAGAATTACTTTCACTGCCACTTGTTCAGGCTTGATACCTTGCGGAGACAACGAATGCGATTGCCTCCATGCCCTCTGGTCATTGCCTCGGTGCCCTTGAAAAGCTCCGCAAATGGAATTTTACAATTTTCCCCATACGAGGGTGCTCTTTGCCAAGGAGAAAATCACCTTTTCAGGCCCCATACTTCACGGAGGCAACGAAGGCGATTGCCTCCATGCCCTCTGGTCATTGCCTCGGTGCCCTTGAAAAGCTCATCAAATGGAATTTTACAATTTTCCCCATACGAGGGTGCTCTTTGCCAAGGAGAAAATCACCTTTTCGGGCCCGAGACTTCACGGAGGCAACGAAGGCGATTGCCTCCATGCCCCCTGGTCATTGCCTCGGTGCCCTTAAAATGCTCCAGTAGAAACTTACACTTTCCTCATGGGGTGCCCTTTACCAAAGATAAAATGCATGGGTGCCCTTGAAATGCTCCAGTAGAAATCTACAATTTCGTCATAGGGTGGGTGCCCTTTACCACGGAGAAAATGCCTTTGTGGCCTGGAAATGTTGTAGTAGAAGTTTACAATTTGGTCATACAATGCCCTTGAAATGTTCTAGAAACGTACAATGTCCTCATGTGATGCTCATTACTGAGGAGAAAGGGCCTTGGTGCCATTGAAATGCTCCAGTAGAAATGTACTATTTCCTATTTAGACTAGGTGCCCATTACCATGTAGAAAATGGCTTTGGTGCCCTTTTATGCCCTTTTACAAATGAAGCATGCTTGGTCATGTATGTTGAGCCATACAGATGCATGGATGGTCCTTGCTTCATTCAGGGGTTCATTAATTATTATGAAGTCATCAGGAAGGTGTTTCTCTTCACTTCACAATTGCCCCCAATAATACTAATTAAACGCTGAGCTGATGGCTTCATCTCGATTTTATAATGTGAAATCACTGAAGGGCTTTGGAATGTAAGCAATTACCTTAAGGAAAATTATCTGCAAGGCTGACTGAGCGGTTGCGACAACCATGCGCTGTAGTCTCATATGGGGAGATATTGATTTTGTTTTAGTACAAGGGTTAGATTGCGTGCACTGTTGAGCATCAGGGCATTGAACTTCCATCTTGAACTTTACAGCCATTTAATGAAAAGAAAAGATAAGCGAAAGACTTGACAGTCACCGCAACTTGACATTTGGGTTCAGTTTGATGTGCTCTGCTTAATGAAGGGCTAAGGCTTGGCTCTGTAAATCTGCTTGTTAAATGTGTTGTAATGGTAGGAACCAGGGTTGTAGCCACGGTGGGCGGTGCTGATGGGCGGCCCTGCCCAACCTTCGATTTTTCCAAACTCCTCCCAACTCAGGATTAATCTTTGGGCTTATACGACGAGTTCAGTACCGTATCCATAGATGTTAGGACGCATTGAACCCATCTTTATGGTGGCCCTGAAGGGACATCGCATATCGCAAACGTGTGCGCATACGTATGCAATGTCGTGAAACAATTCGCAAATATGTGCGCACACGAATGCAATGTCGTGAAACAATTCGCGAATATGTGCGCACACGTATGCAATGTCGTGAAACAATTCGCAAATATGTGCGCACACGTATGCAATGTCGTGAAACAATTCGCGAATATGTGCGCACACGTATGCAATGTCGTGAAACAATTCGCGAATATGTGCGCACACGTCTGCGAATATTATTTGCGATGTCGTGAATTTTATTGCATACCATGTTGCATACCTTTGAATAAAATGTCTAATGATCTGGGGGGTTTCTTTCCAACAGTGAGATAAGCGGTAGTCATTGCAGCAGTAGTCTTTGTTGTGAGGCAAGCGAGGCGTGTGGTCGTCCTTGGCCTGGTGCCAAGTTCCTGGGTATACACATGCTTTACAGAGGGAGCCTGCTGTAGCGCCACAGTACTCCGTAGATCGGTAACAAATTATCCACAACTATGACATCATCCTAATGGTATGCAACATGGTATGCAATAAAATGCACGACATTGCAAAACAAATCGCACTCGTGTGCGCACATATTCACGATTTGGTTCACGAAATTGCATACGTGTGCGCACATATTCACGATTTGGTTCACGAGATTGCATATGTGTGCGCACATATTCGCGATTTGTTTCACGACATTGCATACGTGTGCGCACATATTCGCGAATTGTTTCACGACATTGCATACGTGTGCGCACATATTCGCGAATTGTTTCACGACATTGCATACGTGTGCGCACATATTCGCGAATTGTTTCACGATATTGTATACGTGTGCGCATATATTTGCGATATGTTTCACGACATTGCATACGTGTGCGCACACGTTTGCGTTATGCGATGTCCCTTCGGGGCCACCATACATCTTAGTTAGGACGGGTCACTCGTCCTAAAAAAACTCGAGGATTAAAGACAGTGAACACTATCTCAACATAAGCATAAAATAACAAATCTGTGAAAATTTGAGCTTGATAAATCGTCCGAGTTGCGAGATAACTATGAAAGAATATTTATAAAAAAACCTTGTCACACGAAGTTGTGTGCTTTCAGATGCTTGATTTCGAGACCTCAAATTCTTAATCTGAGGTCTCAAAATCAAATTCGTGGAACACTACTTCTTTCTCGAAAACTACGTCACTTCAGAGGGAGCCGTTTCTCACAATGTTTTATACTATTTATCAACCTTTCCCCATTACTTGTTACCAAGTGAGGTTTTATGCTGATAATTATTTTGAGTAATTACCAACAGTGTTACCTGCCTTCAATCCAAGCGTTTCATCAAATCGGCGAGGACTCACATATTGTGCAGTATGCTCAAAGTACAGTGTGTCGCCCAGCAAAGATTACCCCTAGAATAGTCAATATTTTGTTTACCAATGTGCATTGATCTGAGACACAGCTAATGATAAAGAGTTTACCTATCAAATGTTACAGTGAAAGTACACGGTCAAAAGCCCTATAACAAGAACAGTATGAAAACCTGGCATCGTGCCTGAAACTTGCACTTCAGCAATAGTGGCCCATAATTGAATATGAGTAATTTTTAATCCGCTCGACCTTGGTGGACTCCGAAAAAAAAAGATTTATTGCTCACCACTGATATTGGTCTAGCTTCAACCCTATTAGGGACATAATTAATTTACTGAGTATAGGTTGTGTAATACATACAGACATTGTTGACTGTGCAAAACCCTGTAATAACCTGGCTCTTTGCCGGTTAGTAATAATAAGGTTGATTCAGCTAACCCCATTCCAGCGCGGACGTCAATTTGGCTCCGAGTTATTTGAACGCCAGTTCTCGTCCACGGTTACTTTG
Source organism: Asterias amurensis (assembly GCF_032118995.1). Lineage (NCBI taxonomy): Eukaryota > Metazoa > Echinodermata > Asteroidea > Forcipulatida > Asteriidae > Asterias > Asterias amurensis. Next base: position 8,311,303 of record NC_092651.1, read on the forward strand.
TTTTTAGAAGCACCATTACGAGATCAACTCGTGGAGCCAGCTCCGTTTTTGCGAGCTCAGTAAATTTAAAGACTTAAAGTAACCTGGAAATATAATTTTTCCTTCAAACTTTAGAGTATATGTTCCTGAACAGTAAAATAATTTTGTTAGTGATTGTTTTTGACGATTCATATGTTTAAAAAATAAATAAAGTTGTGTGGGGGTGACTCCGCCTACCCCTTTTGTGACGTCATCGAGGCAGACTTTGCCTCGATCGAACATCGAACACACGTACGTGCGTGTACATTCAAGTCCTAGTCGTGAGTGTGTACATTTCGAAAAAGGATTTTTCTTGCATTTTCCCGGCAACATCGACCAGGTGTATTGCTGCTGGATGCAGCAAAACATCTAAAGATGGGGTCAGTTTGCAAAGTGGTCCGGTCCGATGTCTTTTCCAACGCTGTGCAGCAAACACTTCAGGAATACACTACACACTTTTTACATGAAGAGAAAAGTTCTTTTCTAAAACATTACGCCATCCCAACAGATTTTTCCAGCTAGTGGGGAAGACGAAGAAGGTACCTGAAAGACGTAACGAACCTAAAGGAGCATCTGCATCGTGAAAAAAACTAGGTATTGTTTCAACTTTGAGGGCATGTTTTCAGCTTGCGGCAAGCGTCACTTTCTTGTGTTGGCACTGCATGCGATTCATCGCGCCTCGATTGACGTCACGAACAGCGCCCTCTCGGGTCGGCCTTATTTTCAAATTTGTTAATAACATGGATAGTAATTTTTTAAACCTTAGTTCATTGTTTATTCATATTCCACTCATCCAAACACATATTTTGGTGAAAAAAGCTTTATTTTGACCAAATACCACTTCCAAGTGAATTTAAAGGGACACACCGGCTCACCGTTTACGCAATTTAGGGGTGTAGAATCATAAATAATGTTTTGTTTAGATGGTTTCTGTAAAAAAAAATCATCAAAATGTCACGTATTTAGCGAAAAATGATTTTAAAAAACCAAAGCGGACATATAACAAGCTTCCGTGACACGGACTCTTTGAATGTGAATCTTAGATTTTTCACCATTATTTACATTTTGTAGCGATAATTTGAATACATGATCTTTTTCGTCAATTATTCGTAAATAATTTTGTAAAAAAAAGATTTAAATTTGATTAAGTAAGTTACTTTTAGACGGCTGAAAGTAAAACTAGCCCGGAAGGTCACGTGATTGTTTGTACCCATTTTAGGTTAGAACAATCACGCGACCTGCGTTTTTGTCTTAAAATGCTAAAAAACGGCTAAATTTGATGATTTTTTTTAAGGACTGTTCTTCTTCATTCCTGGAAGACCGTTGAAGTCATATCTTAGTCTATTTTGTAGCCCAAATAGCCCAATTCGGCCGGTGTGTCCCTTTAAAGGCAAGGTCTTTGTAACGAGTAATTGAGAGCTGTTGTACATTGTGATCAGCGGCTTTCTCTGAAGGAACGTATACTTTTTGATGGGGGAGGTAATTTTTCACTCAAATAATAAAATACTTCAGATGAAAGCCTTTTATTATGCCTGAAAGCACATAATGTAATTGTTATTATTATTAACAAGGGTATATTTTCGTTCATCATTCTCTTGCAAATTCGATGACCAATATTGAGCCCAAATTTTCACCGATCTTTTATTTTATGCATACAAAAATATGTTGGGATACACCAAGTGATAGTCTTTGACAATTATCAAACGTGTCTATAGTGTCTTTAAGATAGCATCAAGCCAGGAAAGACAATAACCTTCTTGGGCCACTCGTCGTTGTTATAGAGACCCTTTAACGTCACCTCCTTGCAATTGTTACTGAATGGCATTGAATCAGGGTTTGCCTTTAACTGTTTCAGTGACTCACCAGCAGGGCCAGTTAGCTTGTCATTTTCACTAGTCCGTCACATTTTCACTTGTCTATAATTCAAGAGACCCACTGGGATGCTTTTCAACACTTAAGTATAGCCATTTGGACAACTTGAATTTTAACTGGTCCTCGAGGGATTTAACTGGTATCGGGTTAGTGAACCAATGTAAAGGGACAACGCTTGGCATTCTTGTGCGAGTTGGTTACGTAAAGGCGATAATTAAAAGTTTTAGCAGGTCTTGAAAAAATGCGACCTTTAATTAGTACAAATCATGTACGAAAATAATATCGAGGTTTTACATAGCGCACGTTACCTAAAAGGTATAACTCAAGGCGCTTAAAGTCACCTGGAAGTGGTATTTTTTTTAAATAAAGCTTTTGTCACTAAAATATGTGTTTTTATGAGAGGAATGTGAATAAAAAATTAACTAAGGTTTAAAAATCTTAGTTTTGATTGTATTTACAAATTTACGAGTAGGCCCCGACCCGAGAGGGCGCTGTTCGTGACGTATTTCAAGGCGCGATATTTGGAGAGAAAATTTGTAGTCGGGCCCCCGTACATTACGTCTTGGAACATGGCACATCAAAACAAATTTAGACACGATTTTACACACATACGTACATTGAAACTTGAACATGTTGAACGCCTAGTGGTTTTTACAAAAGCTATTGCTGCTATTTTTCTGCCTACGTATTATTATAGAAATACGGCTACGGAGCAGACTGCACGCACGCACTATGGCTGCTGTATAATGGGCGGACGGTCACATAAAAGGACCTGCACGCACGGTGAATCGCATGCGGTACCAACACAAAATCGTGTCACTTGGCAAAAGCTAAAAACATACCCTCAAAGTTCAAACTTACCCGAATTTTTTCACGTTTAGCAAATGCTCCTCTGAGTTCGTCACCACTTTCAGATACCTTCTTCGACTTCCCACTAGCTAAAAAAATTGTTGGGACGGCGTCGTGTTTAAGAATGGCTCTTCTCGTCATGTCAAATGAGTTGTGTATCCAGGATTCGAAGCACGACGGCTCTAAGTGTTCGCTGCAGCGCTGAAAAAGACGTCGGACCGGACCACTTTGCTCTAGTTAATCTGACTTTCGTAGCCCACAACCGCCTATACTTGGGATCTGCAGGAAACAGATGAAGACTGACCCCATCTTTAGTTGTTTTGCTGCATCCAGCAGCAATACACCTGGTCGGCATTGCCGGAAAAATGCCAGAAAAAAACCTTTTTCGCAGCGTACAAACTCACGTCTTAGAATTACATGTACTTTTGCACGTGTGTTTATCTACGCATCGAGGGGGGTCTATATTTGATCGAGGCAAAGTCTTACTTTTCCTACGTCACAAAAGGGGTAGGCGGAGTCAACCCCCCCCCGTCACTTAATTAATTTTTTTAACATATAAATCGTGACAAACAATTACTAAAAAAATTGTTTTATTGTGGATAAACATATACTCTTATGTTTGAAAGAAAAAAAATCATATTTCCAGGTGCCTTTAATACATACATTTCTACAGAAAGATAGGTTATTGCAGTGATGAATTCTGAGACCCATTTATGTAACACCTTACAAAGGTTTACAAGGGGCTACGGCGCATTTTAGCGGCCGCAGCCAGGAACATAAGGGCGAACCGCTTCTCGCTTCGATGTGTGCACTGGGTTCTTTTGCATGCGATACACAACACATGGGACCAACTGCTTTAAGCCCCATCGGAAGGATGAAGCAATGGTTTAGTGTCTATACTTTAAAGGTCACTTGTGTCCTTAAAGCAAGACACTTGTGACAAGTGTCCAGACTGGGATTCGAACCCACACTCTGCTGATCAGAAACGCCATAGTTTGTAGTTAGTTATATAAGCATATTCGGAGTTCCAGCTGCGCATGTCTGTTACTGCTGGCAACGCAATTTGTTGCTCTCCCGTGTGTCAAAAGGTCACGGGAGAGCAACAAATTGCGTTGTCAGCAGTAACAGACGTGCGCAGCTCGAACTCCGAATAGGCTTATTTTCTGACTATTACAACACTGACGTCATTGTAGTAAGTGACACCGTAAGCAGAATTCCAACACTTCATGATGTATGAAACTACAAGCTAGTGTTTAGAGCAGTTTGAAGATCATAAAAGGCCATTAGGCTGTTCATTCAATGAGTTTATGTAGTCTCTCTCGGGGTTATTACCAGTACTCGTTTAATCAGTCGGTTTGGCGGGTTCCTTTGTGATGTCTATGTTTTTGTTATATCCTTGGAGACCTTTGATCTGCCGATTACAGAATCTGAGATGTTGAAGAGCTGAGTGTCCAAACATCAAGGTAGTCTTGTCTCTTTTCAAGGTGGTAAGGATGACCCTAATTGTTCTCCAGGGTTCTCCAGGGTTCCGTTTCCTTCCGGGTACAATGAGTGCCGCTGGCAACTCGAAGGCTTCTCACACAGTGTGGACATTAAACCATGGTGTTGTATTTCGGCGTGATTTTCAGCAGTCAACTGATCCCTAGGGATACCTGGTGCTCAATGTGCTAAAATACACAAGAAACGGAAGAATCGTCAAGTACTCAAGTTTGTGAACGTGATGGGTTCTTAAAGGTTGTAATTCGTGTCATTCATTATCGAACGTTGGTAATTACGCAAAATCACTGTTACCATAAAAACTTACTTGGTAACGAGCAATGATAGTACTATAAAACATTGTGAGAAACGGCTCCCTTTGAAGCAGCGTAGTTTTTGAGAGAAGGGTAATTTCTCACTGAAATATTAAGAGACTTCAAGATTGAAGCATTTTATTTGGGCGTCTGAAGGCACACAAATGTGTGCAGAAGGGTGTTTTTTCTTTCAAAAATATTCTCTTGCAACTTCGATGACCAAGTGAGTCAAAATGTTCACAGATTTCATAGTGTATGCAAATGTTGGGATAAACCAAGGGAGAATACTGGTATTTGACAATTACTAAAAGAAATGTGTCCAGTGTCTTTAACGGACATAATTTTAATAAAATGATCCTGAAATCTATGAATATAAGGGGGGATCAATACAAAGTCCTGACAGATCTGAGGTTGTAAATGTCAACTTAATTCAATATTCTAGCCAATGTTTTTTAAAAAGCCATAGAGTAATGTGAAATAATATTAGTTATTAGTTATTAAGTCCACTTTACCACATACAGTATACAAGTTGTTTATACAATCCCGTCTACCCCCTCAAACAAAAACAATTAAATAAAATCAATTAAATATAGGTAATAGTGTTTGTTTAAGTGCAGTAGCCCACACGTTTGAAATCAATATTCAGATATATTCAGAACAAGTGCAATAAACTGAACCAGCCGACAACTATAAGATCCGAATGCAAAGGGAGAGAGATTTGCATCCCTACAAATTGACGGTAACCCGTAGGGAATCGTGGCTCAATCCGGGGAAGTTTGTCAGGTATCATCCCAACGGGCCTAGAGTTAAAGGCACTGGACAACTTTGGTAATTGTTGAAGACCAGTATTCTCACTTGGTGTATCCAGATATATGCATCAACTAACAAACCTGTAAATATTTGGGCTCAGTTGTTCCTAGAAGTTGACAGAGAACAATGTAAGAAAAAACACCCTTGTTGCTCAAAATGTGTCCTTTCAGATGCACAAAAAAGGCTTCGGCTTAAGTATTTTTATTATTTGAGTGAGAAATGACCTCTTTCTCAAAAACTACGTTACTTTAGAGGGAGCCGTTTCTCACAATATGTTATACTACCAACAGCTCTCCATTGCTCGTTACCAAGTAATGTTTTATGCTGACATTCATTTTGAGTAATTACCAATAGTGTCCACTGCCTTTAAAGAAGACGCGATTGCAAATGCGACCAGGCTGGTCGGGCAACGAAGTGGTCGGGCAACGAAGTGGGGGCTCGTGGATGAGAGGTGCATTTCAAATCCTCCTTCCTTTAAAACCATGCTTTTAAATTATGGGGTCAACGTGAAGTGCTTTATTTGTTTTCCTGCTTGACATGATGGGCCTTTCTTTCAGATGATAAACCGTATTTCAATAAGCTATAGACATTGCCGATGGTATAGATTTAATGAGTACTTGTGATTCAAGTCAGATGAAGTGAGCGCGTACGAATGTACTCGTGGGATGGTGCTTGGACCACACTATAGAACATTCAAAATATATATTGCCATACATGACAAGTAACTAGAGTCATTGAAAAGGAAGGCGTGGGTAGGAGGGAAAAAACAGACATTCGGTGGGTTTTTGAGATTCATTTTTATTCAGTAATAGGCCTATGGTGTTCATGCTTCTTTTTTGTCAATAATGCTTGAAATGACTTCTACTTTGCTTATCTATACTGGGGTCGATTTCACAAAGAGTTTGGATAAGTCCTAAGTTAGGACTACAGTCCTAGGAGATGTGAACAACTTGAGCCTAGTCCTAAGTTAGGACGAGTACTCGTTCTAACTCTCGATAAGATGAGTCTTCATTAACTCTTTTTGAAATCCACCCCGATGTACTTTTTCTTCTACATTTTCTGTGTCATTTTCTGTTGGTACACCTCGAAACGGCTGGTTCTTATTATTAAAAAAGCAGCTGCAAAGATGCTTGAGACTGTGAGGCGATTGTTGCATGAACACGTGTTCTTTTTCACGTTTGAATGAAGGCGCCATTTTACACACCAGAAGTTAGTCAATCAAACATTCAAAACTTTAGCTTGTTTCTGCTCTCAAAATAAAAACGATTACATTGTTAGATTTGGGTTGATTTCCCCGTTGGTTTGGTTTGCTAAATAGTGAAACTTCTGTAGCAAATAAGTTTTGCCTTGAAGCAGGAGTTTCTTAGTCAAATGTAAAATACAAGGTCTCTCCAAACAGTATACTTCACGGCTTCACAAATTGACCTGTTTTTGTAGGGTATTTTCTTTGTGTTTTTTAACACTGAGGCCCATATTTTCTACTCTAAGATTATTTAATTTCCCCAAAGAAAGCCATATTCTATGAAAACAAATAAACGTACAAGTTGAGCCGCTGCCTGAAAGCTGGAAGCCCTTAGGGGCATGTCGAAACTTAATCGCATTTCGCACGCGCTCCTTAAATACGTGCCACATAGGCTTATTATATAGCGCGATTTCTTAAAAGAATACGTTGCCTTATTTGGATGAGTTGGTCTATAAAAAGCGTTCGAAACCGTTTGTTCTGAAATGCATATTGTTAGAAACATATTTTAAAAGTATAATATTATGTTCCACACAAGTATCACTCAAAATTGCACGGTTTTCCATCTACGTCGCGAACTAACACGGTCGGCCATTTGTTGGAGGCAAAAATTTGACTCCCATAAATGGCCCATAAATTTTTGACTCCCGTAAATGGCCGACCGTGTTAGTCGACGATGTAAAAAGAAAGCCACGCAATTTTGAGGCATATTTGTGTAGATCATTGTGTTCTACTTTTACAACATCTTTCTACCCATGTGCATTTTATAACAAATGGTTACATAACACTTTTGAAAGACCAACTCGACCGATCCAAGGCAACGTGTTCCTTTTAAGGCACTGCCGTTGATTTCACCAAACTATCCCTAACTTAGAAATAAATCTTAGGATGAGTTAAGTTCCGTAACCATAGACTTTAGAACACATTCAACCCATACAAGTAAGGACGAGTTACTCGTCCTAACTCGATATAGCGTTTCGTAAAATCGGCTGCTAGACACCGTTGGTATTTGTCAAAGACCAGTTTTCTCACTCTCCCGACATATACATCAAATAACAAACCAGTGAAAATTGGGACTCAACTAACAACGAATTTACATGAGAATAATGAAAGAAGAAAAAACACCCCTGTTGTACAGATTTGTGTACTTTCAGAAGCATAATATTTATATTAACATGCTTCAGGCCTGAAGGCTTGTAATATTTAAGTAAGAAATTACCTCTTTCTCAAAAACTGCGTGACTTCAGAGGGAGCCGTTTCTCACAGTGTTGTTTGCTATCAACAGCTCTCCATTGCTCGTTATCAAGTAAGTTTTATGCTAACAATTATTTTGAGTAATTCCCAGTAGTGTGACCAAGGACTTTGGTCTTGTTAAAAAAAAACCTGTGTAACTCATTTAACTTCTCGAAGCAATTTAGATTATCGGTGGAGTGAAGAGTGCAATCACTTCGACGCCGCCAACAATTGCATTAATTAAAAGATAATGAACGCTTTACGACCGTTTGCCAATATTGCTGTCTTTAGTGGTTGTCACATACGACGATAGGGCAACACTTTCCTGTAATGTCCATGGTATGGTCGGTGTCGTTGATGGTACGATTTGAGTGATTTGAGTGATCTTCAGATTGCTAATCGTGTTATCTTGATTCCCTTTAAAGCAAAATAAGTTCACCGAGCAAGGTAAAGGTAAAGTTGCTTGTGGGGTACATTGGATGTACGCTCATTGGGTGAAGTTTCTTGCGGTCTGTGTATGTAGAAACACGACAGGCTTATTGGGAAGTTTAGGTAAGCCCACTCTCACCATACTGCTATGTGCTCTAACCAAGCTCAAGTTTGTTTAAGTGGTTCCAGAGGATGCAACTACTTGTCTGTCCTCATATATTACATGTCCACGCAGAATGTGGTACGGACCGCTCGTGCAATCTCATCAGCCTACGGTCTTATGCATTTTGCTGGCGTGCGAATTAGCCCTTTTAGCCTTTGTTGTAAATAGCTAGTCCTGGCTTCTTGCTTCCTTCCGTCCTAAGTGTAGAGTCTGTGGCTGCATCTATGATATTCTTCAACGGTCATGAAAGTGTGACTCTGCACTTAGATGGCCGGACAAGGACCCCGTACGTGATCCGACAAAGGCTTGCCAATCGAAGGCGAATCCATAAAAACGAAGACAGGTACCTATACCATTTGGGAATAATGTATAATAGTATGTGTGTGTACGGCAAGCTCACTTTAGTGCCACTGTGGCCAACTGACTTGTTGCAGAACCAACGAGATGGATATCTTACGCCCTATTCACATGACAGCAATCTAACAGGGGTCATTTGCTTAAATTTAGCATGGTTGTAAAATGTAGCAATATTTGACAAGAGGGGACCGTGAACCAGACAAAAAATGTTGTCATTTCACGCAAGGTACATTTTGTAAAATATTACAACTACGCTTTAATTTAGCAGGGGACCCTTGCTTAATTACTCTGGTGTGAAGAGGGGCTATGTGATCTGGAAAATACCGGTGCATAACAAAATGGAAATTGCAATCTTTAACCCACCAAATTTAGTCCAAATTGTGCGTATTTGTATAATCAGCCGTTTACTTGTTCCTTTGAATCTTTATTTTTAGAGAAGTGGTTTTACTTCATTGCATGTATGAGAGGATAATATTGTGTTAAGGATTCTCTAGAGAGGATGGTTTAACACACATTCTGTCTTCTTCTGGGGGGAAATATAAAGCTGCTTATTCTTGTGATGGCATCTGCCACGGAGTAATTCCTCTAAAGTTCCACTGATATGATCATTGCTAACTTAGCGAGTCCTTACAAACTAATCTCTTCCTTAAAGATCAAGATTTTATTTATGTATAATTCTTTATTTATTTCACTCTGTTTGTCTGTTGCATATGGGCTAATACAGACTAGACATATAAATTATATTTTTGTTCAGCACCAGTATATATCGGTCATGTACGAAAAAAATCCATTTTGAGAATTGTTTTAAAAAAATTATTTTTTATTTTGAGGGGTAGACAAATACATATTGGATTAGCGCTGAAACAATGCACGTAGACTAATAAGGTCGCATATGATCGCGGCTTTATGCATGGTCATGTGTGTTGTACGGCTGCGCAAACACACACGGATAACACAAACAAGCTTTTCGAACTTCAAATGCTAAAAAGCAGACTTCTGTGAAAACACTGCACCGAACAGAAAGGTAGGGGAATTATTATGGTGTCTCATGATACAGTTTGCAAGAACTCGCTTCATAACAGAGTTTTGTTAAATTATTCGATTATAGTAAGATTGGATACTGACTCTGTTTCTTTATAATTACGTTTCGATATGGCCGTTTTTTTGTTTTTTTTTCTTGTTTTTTTTTTACTTTACTTTAATGTTTTGAATTTTAAAACACGTCTAAGCATAAGTTTTGGACCCCATTTTTCACACGTTTAACCTTAAACATGCTTAGATGCTTGTATGTGTTTGAATTCTACAAACTATTTGAGTGGGTGTCAAAATTAATGATAAACATGTTTATCCTTCAAACATGTTTTAAAAGTGGGTCAACAATTGTGATTAAACTCTAAACAGAGTTTTTACAGTGTGGGTCATATGTTTATTCACTACCGGAACACTTGTTTCAAAGCGTGTATTTTATGTCCAATAATCAAAGTATCTCTTTAACGTCAGGGGTTCGTCCTGGCATAACACGATACGCATCATATACACCAATTATATCAAATTCCACTCCAATTGGTGGCACCTGCAGGCTTAGATTTCCTTTTCAACTTTGTGAAAGGGATTATATCAAACCCATGGATCGCTTTCGCTCATCTCGAATTACTATTGGTTGAAATTTGGCTGGTTGTTAACTTCGCTGATAATATATCTACATTCAACCCACTTCTCCGAGTTTAAAAAGATCATTTTGTGCGTGTTTTCTCACAAATATGAGATTTTTTAGAATATTGAGCAACATAAGACAGCGTTTATAATTAATCTTATTGTGTGGGAGTTAGATGTTTTGAAGCCTATAATGAATAGAAATTGGCAAGACCCGACTTTCAGTCGTCAATTTCATATCCGTTGGCATACATCTCAATACACTGATTCAAATAATATGCATAAAGACCAATTGTTGAGCTTCCGAATCTGTGACTGTATCAAAATGAAATTCAATCGTTCATCGCTCTTGGTTTCACAATAGGTGCCACTTCAAGATAAAACTGGTTACAGATTGGACTAAGACCGGTATAAGGCGCAGTCCATGAAATGCATTGGAAAAAACAAATTGAATCAAATATCACTATCAATAAAAAGTTATTGACTTTGTCGTTGGATTGCATTTACTATTTGTGCGAGACCACCCGCTGCTCAAACGTGCTTGTGGGTTTACTACTAGTGGATAATTGAATGACTAAACCTAAGAGTTAATGGATTTCAGCATATTATAGGTCCTCGCCATGTAGGGCATACTTCCTCATCGCTCTCTCCCTAAATTGATGCAGCAAACACTCGAGATGAGAACAAATACTTCTGCGAAATGACGCATATTGTGTTAAAGTTCTGGTGTACCATTTTCCGCATTTTGCTTCTCTTACGTATTGTAATCATGTCTGTGTCCACAATATTAGCAACTGTGTGTCGCTATATAGCCAGTAGTCTTTCTCGAGTAATTTACGAATGTAGAGTTCTGTTGAACTAAACCTGTCTCTACTGCGTGTACTTTAATCAGGTTAAAGGTGGACACCTTTGGTTATTGTCAAAGACATGCATTCTTACGCCGAGCGGTTAAGAGCACCGAATTCAAACTCTGGTGTTTCAGCAGAGTGTGGGCTTGAATCCCCAGCCGTGACACTTGTGTCCTTAAGCAAGACACTTAACCATTGCTTCGTCCTTCGGATGGGACGTAAAGCCGCTGGTCCCATGTTTTGTGTAACGCATGTAAAAGAACCCAGTACACTTTATATATCGAATTGAGAAGGGGTTCACCCAGGTTTTCCTGGCTGTGGCTGCTATATGCGCCGTGGCACCTTGTAAACATAATGTTTGAGGAAATTGGAGTGCAAGTATTGGGACGATCGTCGTAGCTGAATGCATTCAGATAACTCAATACAGGAGCTTGTTAATTTTCTTGTGTTGCACTAGAACACAACATGAATGTTTATGTTGCTACATGTAGCTTGACACCTTAACACATGGCACATCCTATCATGGTCCAATCGAGTAACAAATCAAACTCGTATGTCATCTGCATTTGAATCTGTCGTAGCTTTTAATCAGGTCAACTTTTGTAGCAACTGTCCTCCCAAAAAGGGCAAATACAACGAGAAGGGGGAAATAGACAGAGAAAGTAAACACAAAGAAACACTTTTAAGATATTGAAAGAACTGAGAAGTCTCGAATTTCCCAAAATCAACTTCGCGGTAGTAGAATTGGAACAGTTCTCTATGAAGAACAAAATCTACCTAACAAGTTACACACATTGTGTTAACGCAAAACAATTATATGAAGATAGGTATTTGTTTTACCTACTTTTGGTCAAATCGAGCCCTCTGCCCCCCCCCCCCCCCTTAAACCCGGTTCATACTACCTTCAGGTGGTATCTTTGACGTCACAAAGTTGAAACGAAAATGTGCTCAACTCCTGTGAAACATTCGCAGCAAAAACAGGGCTGTGACGTCAACGTCGTATCGCATTCGCAGGAAATAACCGGGCTTTAAAAACTGAAGCGTACCCATACGCTAATGGTTAGCTTTCTTGTACGGGGTAATCTTTACTGATCCGTGGGTCGATGTAAGAATTGCTTCTTAGATGTGTCACGTCGTCTCATGGCAGTGTGTTAATCTCAGGATGATTCAGTTTAGAGCAAGTAGCGAAGCTGGGGTGCGCGGGTGGCACGTTCCCACATCAATCCCCAACTGCTGTCAATGTACCCCCACCCCCCTCCCAGTTTGACATTTTGGACTTTTGAGATTAAAAACTTCCATAGTTAAGTTTTACAATAATAAGTTGTTGACCTAAATAGTGATAATTTCAATGTTTTAAAACTATGTTTACATTTTACACGCAGACATTTGCTTTTACACTTACGTCAAACTATCTTTACAAAATATAGTTGCAAAAAATAGTTAAAGCCAGTGGACACTATTGGTAATTGTCAAAGACCAGTCTTCTCACTTGGTGTATCTCAACATATGAATAAAATAACAAACCTGTGAAAATTTGAGCGCGATCGGTCGTCGGAGTTGCGAGATAACTATGAAAGAAAAAAACACCCTTGTCACACGAAGTTGTGTGCTTTCAGATGCTTGATTTCGAGACCTCAAGTTCTAAACTTGAGGTCTCGAAATCAAGTTCGTGGAAAATTACTTCTTTCTCCAAAACTACATCACTTCAGAGGGAGCCGTTTCTCACAATGTTTTATACTATAACCTCTCCTCATTACTCTTTACCAAGTAAGGTTTTATGCCAATAATTATTTTGAGTAATTACCAATAGTGTCCACTGCCTTTAATGGCCTGGTGATTCTACCATAGCAGGGTCTTTCTCGAATGACAACACAACAAAATTGAACAGGGAACTATAAAAGTGTAACATAAGCAGTGAAGTGGAAATACATGAACGAAGAGAGAGAGAGAGAGAGAGAGTGAGAGGGGGGGGGGGGTCTGGAGGCACACAGGAAAGTTATAACGAATACATGGGGAGACGGGGAAAGAAGAATGGAAACCCGAAGGCCAATATCAAGAGTTGGAAGAGGGAGACAAAATAATTAATTAGTGAATGAGACAGGCTAAAAAGGGAGATAACCGTGGGGAAATGAGAAGGCAAAGACAAATGGTTATTAGTCATTTCCTTCTTGGATGTTCATACCATAGGGTTTAATGGTCTGGAGGCGCATTGTCCACAGTCAATGGCATCAAGAGGAACGGAAACTGTACAGTTTTAATCGGCCAGAAGTGCCCTCTCTACAGATGGTGCACCCCTAATTAGAGCTTGGATAACAATTCCATCCGTTCCTCTTAGGTCTGTTTCAAGGGCCCAATTTCATGTTTAAAGTCACCTGGAAATAGAAATTTTATTTTTTCAAACATAAGAGTGTATGTTAAAGAGTCTATATACTTTTTCCTAACAAAAAACACAATGTCCACAGATTTACATTAAACTTACACAGTCAGAAGATTATGATAGTAGAAAGCTTCCCTTGAAATTTTACTTACTGAGGTGCAGTAGTTTTCGAGAAATGAGTAAAAGTAATAATTTTCGTCTCAGTTTTAGCATGTAAAAACGTATTAACCAGTTATGCTATGGTTTTGGTGTAATATCATAACTGGTTAAGGGGATTTTACATGCTAAAATAATTTTGGTCTCATGAGACCAAAATTATTTTGTGACTTGTTTTACTAATTTTGTTTAAAAACTACACAACTTTAGTTAGTAATATTTGATGGGAAGCTTTCCACTATCATTATCTTCAAACCCTGTAAGTTTAATGCAAATCTGTGGACATTTAAAAAAAGTACCCGAATCCTTTAAGTGACAATAAAACATGTTTTAAGAAACTGTTTGTAACTAAACTATATATAAAGTTGTGTGGGGATTGACTCCGCCTACCCCTTTTGTCACGTTAATCGAGGCAGACTTTGCCTTGATGCGTAGAGTAAACACCCGTGCAAAGTACATGCAAGTCCAAGTCGTGAGCTTGTACGTTTCGAAAAAAAATTTTTTTTTCTCTTGCATTTTCGGGCAATGCCGACCAAGTGTATTGCTGCTGGATCCAGCAAAATAACTAAAGATGGGGTCAGTCCGCATGGCTGGCCAGACTAACGAGAGAAAACGTGCCTAGTGGTCCGGTCCGACGTATTTTTCAGCGCTGTGCAGCATTTTCTTTTCAAATATCGCGCCTCGATTGACGTCACGAACAGCGCCCTCTCGGGTCGGGGCTTACTCTTAAATTTGAAATAATGTAAGAACTAATTTTTTAGAACCTAAGATAACTGTTTATTCACATTCCACTCATCAAAACACATATATTAGTGATAAAAGCTTTATTTTGACAAAATACCACTTCCAGGTGACTTTAAGCACAAAAAGAGCTCACCACAAAATAAGTATGCTTACCAGGAAAAGGTTACCAGCCAAAATACAATGTCACTGTTACAATTTATGACTGGTATCCTGATCCGTTATGTTTAGCAGAAAATGGTAAGGCAATATTTCCTGCTCAAGCAGCTCTATGCAATTGGCCCCTGAACTGCTCATGCTGTCAACCCCTCTCAAAGCCATAATGTTAATTTGACAATTGCACCTGCTGTGAAAGATAGAGAATTGTTGTTGCATCTGCCCAGGTGCTCCTTGTTCAAACGGGACTTTAAACGGGGACTACAAATTGATATTAATAGCAATCATGTCTAAACTACGTGTCAGTTCAAAAGTGGCTGCGTCTTTAAAGGCAGTGGACACTAATGGCAATTACTCGAAATAATTATTATCGCAACACCTTTCTTTGTAATGAGTAATGGGGAGAGGTTGATAGTATAAAACATTGTGAGGAACGGTTCCCTCTAAAGTAATGTAGTTTTCGAGAAACAAGTAATTTTCCACGAATTTGATTTCGAGACCTCAGATTTAGAATTTGAGGTCTCGAAATCAAGCTTCTGAAAGCACACAACTTCGTGTGACAAGGGTGTTTTTTCCTATTATAGGAACACGTTGCCTTGGATCGGACGAGTTGGTCAAAACAAAAGCGTTTGTAACCGTTTTTTTATAAAATGCATATGGTTGGAAAGATGTTTTAAAAGTAGAATACAATGATCCACACAAGTTTGCCTCGAAATTGCGTGGTTTTCCTTCTACTGTGCGAACTAACATGGTCGGCCATTTATGGGAGTCAAAATTTTGACCCCCATAAATGGCCGACGTGTTAGTCGACAAGGTAAAAGGAAAACCTCGCAATTTCGAGGCATGTTTGTGTGGATCATTGTATTCTACTTTTACAACATCTTTCTACCCATATGCATTTTATAAAAAACGGTTACAAACGCTTTTCAAAGACCAACTCGACCGATTCAAGGCAACGTGTTCCTTTAATATTATCTCGCAACTTCGACGACCGATTGAGCTCAAATTTTCACAGGTTTGTTAATATATTTTTATGCATATGTTGAGACCAACTGTAAAGGATGGTCTTTGACAATTACCAATAGTGTGTCCAGTGTCTTTAAAGGCACAACGATTGTTAGCACAAAAAACGTACTTGGTAACGAGCAATGGAGAGAGCTGTTGATAAAATTAATCACTGTGAGAAACGGCTCCCTCTGAAGTAACGTTGTTTTTGAGAAAGAGATAATTCCTCACTCAAATTATTACTTCAGGCCTTTATGCGTGATGGGATACACCAAGTGATAATTCTTTGACATTAAAATGGGATGCACCTACAATTGTTTCCAACTGTTTTCCTTTTTTTCCCCATCATAAACCAATTTTGGTGTAAATATTGTTTGAAGCTTTGCATGGTGTGGACTAAATAAAGAATATGTAGTAAACTTGCGGGTACAACCATGTGTAAATCTCTTTAGTGCGAGTGTTGGCTCTGAAAAGAGCCGCTTTGGTCTCGACGTTTCGAACAGTATATTTTGCTCGTCTTCAGGAGAATTTTGATGTCTCGATTCTGTAATTCTGTATTTTCATCATAATTCCAAATGTTCGTATGTTTTTCGGTAATTCGAACTTTGGTCGTCCTGGGAAATTTGTTTTTGAAGAGTAAACCATTAATGAATTCGAGTCGATGGGTGGTCACGTATTACGACACAGTCGTGCGGTACTTATGTCACGTTTGAAATGGCACTTTCATTGTCTCTCGAGCCACTGTCTTTTACTCATTCCGTAAGGTGTAGCAACTATGTTTCCAATGGATACACTGTGTCGCACCAGTTTCAGTCTTAACCACATTGTTTATTTACCTTCGTTTTTTAAACTTTAAAGGCACCGGGTACATTTGGTAATTGTCAAAGACCAGTATTCTCTCTTGGTATATCCAAACATTTGCAAACAAATAACAACTGTGATAGTTTTACTCATTGGTCAACGAAATTGCAAGAGAGCAACACAAGAAAAACACATTTGTTGCACAAATTTGTGTACTTTTAGATGCCTAAAAGGGCTTCGAGTCTGAAGTAATATTTGAGTGAGCAATAACGTTTTTCTCAAAAACTAAGTTTTGAGGGATCCTTTTCTCACAATGAACCCAATGTTTCGTTACCAATAAGTTTGTTATGCTATCAATTATTTAGAGTAATTACCAATAGTATACCACTGCCAATGTCTTAAGCCGCAAATCTCGCGGTATTTCCTGTTTTTGTTACTATGATTGTCACTGCTATCACGTCAATGTTTTAATCAGACACAAGAGACTCAATGCTGTCTGATATAGATCCGGATTAAGACTAATTAAAATGAAATGTTGTCATTTATTCGGGTCCTGTCAGTCATCTTTGCTGAATAACAGTGTTACAGTAAGAAAAGGTTGTAAATTGAGCTACAATTAGTTTGTGTTTGTTGTACTTTTAACAAAACTGTTTGGCTTCGAACATTGTGTTCTTATTTATTTTCAGCTTTAACTGTTCTGCCATCTTGTCCCTTCTATTACGAGTTTGTTGTGTCATGTATTCTGTCTGTCTGTCTGTCTGTCCGTCCGTCCGTCCGTCCGTCCGTCCGTCCGTCCTTTCGTCCGTCCGTCCGTCCGTCCGTCCGTCCGTCCGTCCGTCCGTCCGTCCGTCCGTCCGTCCGTCCGTCCGTCCGTCCGTCCGTCCGTCCGTCTGTCTGTCTGTCTGTCTGTCTCGTTTTATTTTCTGTCTGGCTGTTTTTTACAAGCTTATGCTTACCAAAACGGCCCCGTACTCTATTTGTTCATGTTTACTCTTACTCAAAGAAATGTTTTGCTTTACTCCGTAATAAATGTAACTGTTGTTATTCTTTTATGAGAGTATGGAAACAAATGTATTCTTGAATTGATTTGAGTTGAAGTGTTCTTTTCTTTGAGCCCTTGATAAGTTCATATAATTATGTACAACAAAATGTACAACAAAATAGAAAATAATAGTTTCCATCACAGGAACGGAATACCAAACGTCCACCGCAACCCCCTGGTTAAAATGAAGACACACAAAATACTTTCCCTTCTTGTTTACGGTGGAAAAAGCGACCCGTTTCTATGTTGCAACGACCCATGGTTTGTTAATTGAAATCTTACGCCATTGCATTTCAATGCGGTTTTGTATCAAAGTTACTGCCTAAATCCTGAATGAATTTCCAAGAAAAAACCCACAAATTTAATATGTTTCTCAATCAACAATAGGGAATTACAACCACATTTTCCGTTGATTGCTGGCATTGGTGCATCAGAGATGTTAATTTGCATGACGTTTTGAAAGTAATTAATTTAGGAGCTATAAAACACCAGTGAAACTTGAAGAATGCTGAAAAACAAACCTCCATATCGACAGTCAGTTATGACTTTCAGTTTCAAGTGTCCCGCAATTTAACAAATTCATCGATTCATCGGTCTCTTTATAGAGTTGCATGTTATGGCCTAGCGGTTAAGAGCACCGGACTCAAGCTCTGGGCCTAACTTAAGAGAGACATTTAACGGCTGTTTTTTGTTTTTGCTGTCTGATTTCAAGTTTCATAGCGCTGCTACGAAAAGGCGCACGAAAAGGCGTGCTAACCTGTCGGTGCTAATACTGCACGAACATAAATGACGTCAATGCAAATCCATAGTAAACGCGCAATATAATATGGCCACCTAATTTTTCCGCTAAACCTATGAAATACGATTGCACGATTCTGCTATACATTAAGCATGAAAACTGGCTTACCGTAAAGCTGCGCCATGAAATTGTGCCATTGTGTTTCTGATTAGCAGTGTGGGTTCGAGTCCCAGTCTTGACACATGTGTCCTTGAGCAAGACTTTTTATGATGCTTCGTCTTTCGTAAGGGACGTTAAGCGACTGGTTCCGTGTGTTATGTAATGCAGTGCACTTATCGTAAAGAGAAGGTGTTCGCTCCTGTGTTCTTGGTTTGATCGCGCCACAGCACATTGTAAACCTTTAGACGGTGCTTTATAAAAGGAGTGGGTCTCATAATTCAAACGAAGTCCCAACATACTATATACCTTGCGGGAAAATACTATATGTTACAGGGTTTGGGTACTTTTTCAAAATGTCCATAGATTTACATTAAACTTACGGGGGTTGAAGGTAATGATAGTGGAAAGCTTCCCTTCAAATATTACTAACTGAGGTGCTGGAGTTTTTTAGAAATGAGTAAAACAATGTAATATGTAAATGCTTAAAATAATTTTCGTCTCGTGAGACCAAAATTATTTTCATGACATTGTTTTAATACCCCAAAACAACAGCACCTCAGCACGTAATATTTTCAGTGAAGCTTTCTACTATCATTATCGTCAAACTGTGTACGTTTAGTGTAAATCTGTGGTCATTGTGTTTTTACAAAAAGTACACTCTTTAAAGCGCATTGGACGTCACCAACTGACAGATATGCTCGCTATATGAAACCCTTCTTGTTATTATAAAATACGAGAGAGATTATCCTCACCTTTGTGCTCAAAACTAAGGAAAAGAGTGCATTTCAAAGCTTTTACTTTAAAATTATATGAAGACAACTAATGAATAGTTGAACGCTGAATAATATTGTTAACATAATTATGTTTACAGAACCAAACGCTAAAACAGAGGTGGCGCTATATAACATTATGCCTGCGCTAGTCGCCAGAAATAAATTCGGTGAAACTTGTGTGGTCATTAAAAACAAGACAAATAATTGACAATATTTGTTTATGCTTTAGAAATGTCACTTACTTGTCATCGGCAACTTGAAGTCTGATCCTAATCCGATATGTTTGATAACATTTGCATCTCTACCCTTGATTGTTTTGTCCGGGCCGCATGGCTGGAATTGAATTGCTGACTTTGCGCAATACAATTGTCTTCGATTGAGGCCGAAGTTTACGCTGTGTGCCGGAGGCCGAATTACGCTGTGTGCCGTCTTAACCAACGCAATGCTTCTTCGTGTGTAAAATGGCATTCGGGGTCCCCAACATGCGTTTGTCGCATATGATACAATATTTGTTAACCAAAGATAATATTTTGGTTTGCGGCAACATGCACCATGTGTGTGTGTGTCAACTTGCCTGGTGGATTATGTACATTGGAGAACTGTCTTGCTATTATATTCTACTACCGCGGAGTAGATTTCCGGATTTTTCGGGAGACTTCTCAGTTCTGAAAAGAACTGTCCTGCTTGTTAACTACTACCTGGGTGGAAGGTAGAAATCGGCTGGGACTACTACTTTAGCTTATAGGAATGTTATTAGCAGTTTGACTACCACGGAGTGAATTCTGTATTGGTCTCAACATTTCAACTTCTCTAGCCACCGTCAGGAGACATGATACAAAACGCAGATAGGTTATGGTGCGGTCCTAACATACCCGGCTTCTCTCCACAAAGTCTTATGTGTAACTAGTATAGTCCTCTTATATCGTTCCTCGTCCTCCTCTTATATCGTTGCGGTACCCGCTGCCAAAACAATAGGATTTGAACTGCCTCTACCTACCGGGCAACCTCGGTAGTCTAGTTGGTAAGACACTGCTCTAGAATTGCAAGGATCGTGGGTTAGAATCCCACCCGAGTATTATGCCTCCGACATTTTGTTCTTTGTTCACAGGACTCTTGAAAGTACTGAGTATACAGTGCTAACACACATCAGTGTCACTGGGTAAAAACCAAAAATTAATATTCTCTATCCCCGATGCAAACTTAACATCTCTTATAGTATTATAGCCTTAGTGAGAACCACGCCATCGGCGTGTCTTACACTGCTGCAGGTAAAAAAAGACCTCTTTCGTGTCCCGTTCTATAGTCGTATACAGGTCTTAATTAAAACCGTTTCCAAGAGAGAGAGAGAGAGCGATAATTATATTTCTAAATTGATTCAGAAATTACACAGAGCGTCAATTTCAACACGCTTGATGATTTACGATCGTTAGTTTGTAGCGTCGATGCGTAAATTTAACCTGTTTCTTTAAAAACATATCATTAACTGTCGTGAGAAGTGTGTTCTGCCCACGCTGTTGAAGTGGGCTCTTATTCAAACCTGTAACAACCTTCTCTCTGCTGTCATGCGTCCTATTTTTCACCATGAATGTGTGAACAGAAGCATATGGATTCACAGTTTATAACTTGACACGATATAAGTAAACTCAGGACCAATATTGTATTATATTAGTGTTTTTAAGAGACAGATGCTCTTTTCCCCATAGGCCTTTTTTACCCAGAGAGAAATTAAAAACAGACGCGATGATGGGCCATGTATGCCGTGAGTGAGTATTTAGTTGAACTATATTGACGAAGTTTTTTTAGGTGCTTCCAGTTGTTATAGCCATGTCAACGTTATTACATGATATGTCATCCACGACGGTATCTTTCTACGAAGCCCGGGAAAGGACAGTGGTAAACAACAATTAGGCAGGGGCTTATCCGTTTGCATGGTTAAGTAATCCGTTCGAACGAATAGTTAATCCGTTCGCTTGGTTTGGTTATTTCCGTATGCAGGAAAAAATCCGTTTGCACAGTTAGGTAATCCGTTTAACCGAATTAATAATCAGCGTGCGTGCAGCACTATTTCATGTCTTGACTAATTTAAGCCATGCGAGTGGATTATTAAATCGTTACTACGATTTACTAAACCGTGCGAGCGATTTACTAATGCGTTCAAATTGATTACTAAACCGTGCGAACGGATTGCTATTTTGTTCGCACGGATAACTAAACCGTTCGAACGGATTGCTATTCGTTCGAACGGATTACTAAGCCTTGCAAACGCATGTATAGTTCGTTAGAACTTACAACTAAACTATGCGAACTGATTACTATTATTTCGTTCAAAGTATTTTGTTTCCTCCACTGTCCCTTACCAGGGCTCCGTATCTTTCCTTGGTATTCAAGTGTTTTTCTAACCATTTATTGCAACCATTCATTTGCAATTCTTGTTTTCCCATTTCTAAGAGCTACTCAATGAAGTTTTCCTTCGTGACATACCTCTGTCCTTTTTTAGATGGAACTTTCTTGATATTTTTCCCTAGACTGAGATTCTATCAGTATGCCCTTGGGCGGTGCACGCTCTCATCCTGAAGACAGTCCTCTATAGTGATTGAATCTTTCTTGAAGTGCAGTACACTTCAAGATTCAATGTGTTGCATGTAGCGGAAGGATAAGTAGGCTAGGCCAATTTCATATTTGATCTTGTCTCAACCTACCCTGGTTTTTTTCTTCATGTTTAAATCTGCAGTTCAAACGTGAGCAGTTGCCACTTAAATTAAATTACACACGAGTGAACTTTGGGCTCTGAAAAATGTGTGGCTATATTCCTTCGCCAAAGGCTATGTATTAATGTGTTGATGTTTGCAGGCTCATGTAGCTGCTGCTTCGAGTGTGTGCAAAGAACAATGAATCAAACATTTCCCTGTAAGAGTGATAGTCAATAAAAGGTTACGATCATTTTATAACAAGTACATAGCTGCCATAGTCATTTGCAATGGGCTCTTTAATATGCGGCCATACCCCTTCGCCATTGGTGTTGCAGGCCCATGAAACCGCTACTTGGAGCTGTGTGCAAAAAAAAACCCAATGAATAAAACATGTTTATAAGGGTGATAGTCATTAAACGGTTACATAATTATATTGATTTCAAAATATGCACATATAGTTGCACATCTACGTGTAATGTGGAGACATTTGCAACGGACTCTTAACATGTGTGGCTATACTCCTTTGACAAGGGCTATCATGGTGTTAATAATCGCAGGCCCATGTAGCCGCTGCTTCGAGTTGTGTACAAAAAACAATGAATTAAACATTTTTAATAAGAGTGATGCAGGCCCGTATGCTTCGTTTTTGAAAGGGCAAGTGCACCCATGCATTTTCTCCTTGGTAAAGGGCACCCTGTGAGGAAATTGTAAATTTCTACTGGAGCATTTCACCGTGGGGGCAACGGAGGCAATCGCATCCGTTGCCTCCGTGAAGTATCAGGCCTGGTGATGGCCATAACAGGTTAAAATGATTGTTTAACAGGTATACAGCTGCACATGTTGTACACAAGGTTATTTGGAGACACTATGCAAGAATAAAACATTCATTCCCAACAAAACTAAAACAGAATCCTATATTCTAGTCGTAACCTGAATCTCTGGGAAGGCAGCACATGATGTAACATCAACATCCTCAGAACTCTCTCATGTAATAAATCGATCACAATGCTCGCTTAAAGGAAACAAACAGGTCTGCAAGAGTGTCTTGGAGTGTGGACTAAAATTAACAAGTTTAAGGAGTGTGAGTTGTTGCTGTTTAGCTAGCAGCTGTGTCCGACGGGTGTTTTGTTCCTGCTAAGTTTGTGTCTGTGTGGAGGGAAAATGCACGGATTAGGAAGGAAGTTCGCCGCAAATAAGCGTTGCAAAAAAATAGTTAACATCCTGAAGTTTCGACCCTATATCACTATGGCAGAGTCTTTCTCGAAGGCTAAATAACAACACATGCACAGCCGTCGGGATCATCAAACTCTTTCCAATCTTAGTACGAGTTCAGTTCCGTATCCGAAGACGGTAGGACGCACCGAATCCTAAGTTAGGACGAGTTACCCGTCCTAATTTGAGATGTTTCGTGAAATCGGCTGCAGGGAACTAAGATGTTACTAATGTACCTGTTGATGTCTGTTGTGTTGTCTTCGAGAAAGACTCTAAGTTTGGTTGAAACGTCAGGCCATTCATATAATAAGCGTTGTCTCTTTGTCTGCTTTCTCCAGAAGACGATCAGAGCGTACTGATCGAAACGTCGAGTTAAACCAACGGTTCTTTTCAGAACCTCCCCAACTCATTAGAGATAGTCATTACATGGTGTTACCGCAAACCTTTCCATATTGTTGGCTCTTTTGATTGATTGTGTTGAATGTATTCGTGAAAATATCAGATGTATAAATGCAGGCCTTGAATTCATCTTTTAAAGGGCAAGACCATTTTAATTTTGCAAAGGGCACTTCGCCATTGAACAACTGTGTATTTCAATTGGAATCTTTCGAAGGGCACCAAGGCCAGAGGCAATGATGCCTTACCTTTGTGACACTCGTGTTACTATGAGGTAGAGGAACCATAGAACACGGTCTGTGTGAGAACTGTTCAAGTTGTTTATTTTCTGGGTCCGTCATATTTTATAAAACGAATCCTTTTTACTCTTTTAAATGACCAAGGACTGGAAGGGCGCCTCTTTTTAAAAGACATATTTTTTTATGGCTTCTGCTTACAATAATCTTTGTATTGTAAAGAATTAACATAAGAAATCAAGAAAATAACTCAAAACAATTTGCCTGTCTGACATCACTCGTTATGTGCTTTGATTGGTTTACAGCGCGACTTCACTGACATCCTTGACCTTGACAGCAAGAAGTTTTCCAAACCACTACATCATAATGGAGCAATCCCGCATTGCAATAAAGGAACAGGAGAGGGCGCCAAACATTCTAAAGGGTAAGTCAGAATTATTGTAGTAGGAATTTAATGTGACAGTTATGTAGCTATAGCCAGCCGTTCACGCTGCAATTGGGTCAGCCTGCTGCAATTACATTTATATTCTCTGTATGTTTATTTGAGCAAAATGTTTGCGTCAGGACTTACAGCAAACGTTCCAATGGAATTGTTTAGTAAATCCCCCTTTTAATAACGGTGACCGTTGACATGGCACTCGCGACCCACATTTTGCAAGTGGTAATAGGACATTGATTTCACTCAGACTGAGCACGTTCTAGCGTGGTGATTGCTTGAATATATATTTCATACATAGCTTTAAGTTGTTTATTATTACGAATATCGCAAACAATGTACAAAGGTTGATATACTATCAGTTCGTATGATCATAGAACACGGACCCTGCACTATAGTATGATAAGCTTTTTCGCCGGTACACGTACATGCATTACTGGAAGTTAAGTCACGGTTATTCGCGAGAGGGCGCTATACAGTAAAATATTTGATGGAAGTAAACAAAAATTGGCAACAGAAACGCACACAGTCATCTGTCTGCTCACTATTATTTGTTTATACTTAAATGACAGATGAAAGAAGTACAGCAGATAACCTCTTTGGCCAAATCTTTTGATTTTCACCAGAAGCGTTCAACCCCAAAAACAATTTTTGTCATAAAACCTTCTGAACTTTACAGTTAGTTAACCTTGGGTTTGCCAGGAAGTGTTGACATAAATCGTTGGATTTCTTTCAAAATGGAGTCAGAATTTTTTAATTTTTCTTCGTGTTTTTATTAAATAAACGTCCTTTAACAGAAAGCCCCTCATAGTTTAGTGTGTTAACAGAGTATGCCATTACTTGCATTTTTTAAACCATTTCTTTTTATAGGCGCTAATGGTTTCATATTGTTTTTCTTGTGATCGTTGGAGTATTTTCGGAATAATATTAAACCTGACATTATATACACTGCACTTGCGCTTTTAAACAAATCAGGCCTAGATGATTTCAAACAATCTCTAAAGATAAACTGTAGAGATAGTGACTGTAAACAATCACACAGCTGTTCCTGTAAAACTTGTTTTCTAATGTACAATAAAACACACACATTACAACTTTATGACATGAGGTTACATGGTCTTGATTCTGAGATTGGTTGGAAAGGAGCTTTAAAACAAAAATAAACGGTCAACATGAGGACATGGCCATCATTTTGAAAAAAATTAACCCAAGTTCAGTCTTTATTGCTCAAAGTATTGTCACCATCCCTTCTTTTATGTAAGACAAATAGTAGAAGAGGGCAAAGACGAGGCTTGGTTTGCAAACAATGAGGCATAGTTTATTCATATCATCAATAGAACAATAGAGGGCGCTGTCCCATAATAATAGGGTAGTGATACACCCACAGACATAATACCTGTCTGTGGATACAACTAGTGGTACAAAAGTAGTGAGTGGTAGCGTATAGAGATATCTAAGATTGATCGTAACTGCAAATCAATCGAAGTTGCTATGAAAATGGTGATGTCACAGTACAAATTACTATGATGATACTGAAAAATTGTCTTGCGATGAGTTTTATTGCTTTGTAAAGTCTGCCCCTGGTTACTGCTTGTCTGTCAATAGTCTTAATGCACAAGTCTAAGGGCATTCATGGAGCATAGCTGGTCTTTTTCTGGTGAGTTCAGAGAGTGTCTGGCCTAAAGTGGCTCAGATTCCTCAATTTATACACTTCTGGGCCTAAGTGACAACCAATGGGATGGCTGGATTTCTTAACTCATGAATATGTATCTGTGTGCTTTACTTGTGTGACTAACACTCAAACTTTGTAGAGGCCTAATGCCAGAGAATGTGACCTTAAAAAGTTAGTGGTGGAGCTTTGCCTGGCTCTGTTACGGGGCTTCGGTACTCTGTGAGCGGGACTGTTCTGGTCATTCTCATGGGTCTGTTGAGGGGTTCTGTGAGCGGGGCTGCTCTGGTCATTTTCATGGGTCTGTGTGGAGGGGTTCAGCGGTACCCAAATAGCTTTGATCAGAGTGTGGAATTGGAGGCGGGGTCAACAGTTGAGTGGCACTTATACTTGGTCTTTGGGAAGAGGCCAGTGTGTGTATTGTCAATGGGCTGTGTGTATTGTCAATGGGCTGACTTAGTTTCTGTAGCAATCTACACATGTACATGTACTTTGTGTATAGTGTATGCGAATTATCACAGTATAACAACTGTACAGTGGTGATGGGGCTACATGGGCTACTGTGGGAATGCTCTGACCATGGCTGGGGTTATACACTAAGTATTATATATAGTACTCTAGCTCTAACTAATATGCTTGTTGCAGGATCGCAACAGTATTTAAAGAACTGACAACAAAGAAAATATGTTGTGTATTTCTTGAAATTACGGTTCCACTTCCGGTTGAATTGGAAGTAACCCAAGACTGATCTCCACTGCCCAAGGGGTTTATAACTGAAAACAAAAATCGGTTGTGTGGTTCTTTGGATATGGTCCCACTTCCGGTTGACCCGGAAGTAAAGGTCAACATGGGGTCACCCCTACCCAATACAATGTCCAATGCCAAAGGAGTCCATAAAAGAACAAAGTTTGAAAATCGGTTGTGTAGTTCTTGAGATAAGGTCCCACTTCCGGTTGACCCGGAATAAAAGGTCAACATGGGATCACGGTTTTCAAAGTTTATATTAAATGCCTAGGAGTCTTTAACTTAAGAAAAAATTGAAATCGGTTGTGTAACTCTTGAGATACGATCCCACTTCCGGTTTACCCGGAAGTAGAGGTCAATTCGGGGTCACGGTTACCCAAGGCTAATCTCCTATGCATATTACTGAAAACGGGTTTGAAATCGGCCGTATACTTCTTGAGATATCATGGTGATGCAAAGATACACTCATTATTTAACGTGGTTGACTAATCAAGAATTTTAACAATTTTTACATTAGGAATTAAGAGAAAATTCATTAGTGCTTTTAACTACCGTAATTTGACACCCGATGATTTCAGAGTAACAAAAATGTGTTTTTC
Organism: Asterias amurensis; assembly: GCF_032118995.1. Taxonomy (NCBI): domain Eukaryota; kingdom Metazoa; phylum Echinodermata; class Asteroidea; order Forcipulatida; family Asteriidae; genus Asterias; species Asterias amurensis. The sequence continues at coordinate 8,338,496 of NC_092651.1, forward strand.
AAACTAATAATGTGATGCTCCAATCCAATGCCTTGAAAACCCTATTAGTATTAGAACGTACGTTATCCTCTCCGTTTAGGACTCCCATTCCAGGGCAGTCTTACAGTTCACCATGGAGGTAGAATTACACGTAGCCGTGATTGCGCAATCATGGCACAATTTGCCAGCTAGCCATTGGGTCTGATTTCTCATAACTCTCGTTGAAATAATACGTGAAATAATACGTGTTTAAAAACACATACTGTAGTTTTGTAGTAAATTCCTTTCCTACTCCTGCCGATAGGGGGCGCTCTTATGAGTCATTTCAATGAGAGACTTTGGGACGCTAGGTGGCAGCATACTTACCGGGTAAATTTCCATTGTTTACGTAGTTCTGAGCGTGCGCACATGACCGAGAACAATGGATATTACCTGGTAAGTCTGCTGCCACCAAGCGTCCCAAAAGTCTCCCATTGCACGACTTCTGCACAATGTCGAAGGCGATAAACTAAACACCATTATAACACACCTCTTGCTTGTTCTGTATTCTGGTTGGCTGAAACACGGTCACGTGGGATGAACTAATATAGTCTAGTGATCGCGCGCGGGTGTTTTGCGGGAACTAGTACCCGAGGACAGGGCTCGAATTTGGGGGAAAAATCCACAAGACCGCAGGGCTTGTTGCTCAGAATTTTTACTGGACCGGAAGACTTTTTACAAGACCAAAATTTTATTAGGAAAAAGAAAAGTTAACACGATAGGACAGCAGGCCTTTTTCATCCCTTATGAGTTTTTTTTTTTTTGCTGTGAAACCCAATCAATAAAGTTCCATATACCTACTTCACGTCATTCTCGCCGCCTCAAAAAAAATTCCGATTTGACAGGCAAATCACCAACAAAACACTGCAACGTGCAGCATTCATAAAAAGATTGTCATAAAAAGATTGACAAAAAAATTGACAGCAGTAGTCAGAAGCTCATCACTGTTGGTAGCCATACTTAGCAAGACGTTTGGCAACAAGACCTTACTTTTAATCCATGCAACACAGGGATGTGTGGTATTGCAACCAGACCTTCTTAATGCAAATTCAACACTCCTTTGTAAGGTATCAGACTTTACACATGGTCAGTAGTATGTAAACATACATCGCTGTACTAAGGTGTGCCGCCGCGCCGGGTACCAACACATCACTCCCTCGTCCCCGCTCGCTCACTCCTCGGATGCATAAACATAAATGGTTTGAGACTAGATGTACAAGGTGTGGGCATGAGTAAACTTAATGGAAAACTTGTATGCAGCCTGATGCACGTGAAAAAAGGACGGATTGACGTTCCGCAGGCGTGCTCAGAACACTGATTTGACGACAAGTAAAACAAAAACTTTTATTTTAAATGAGATTGAAATACATTTTTTAATGAAAGATAATATATTTCATATAATTATTTGTAATAGTAACTATATTAGTATGTAAAAAAAACACAAGACCGCCGGACTTGTTCGGCATAAAGTTTACTGGACCGAAGCTAAAATCACTGGCCTCGGGCCTGCGGTCCAGCGTGAAATTCGAGCGCTCGGAGCGGGACTAGTCTTTTAATATGGTGCCCGGTTACAGCGCCCACTCTGGACTTGAACCGTGAACTGTAACTATATTAATTTAAGACCGAGCTGCGTTATAAAACACATATTGACTGGCATAATTCGGTAACTAGTGTACGTCTATTCCCCCTCGGGCCTGTGAGTGACCAGAAGAGGGGCCTATCTCCCTCGGCCTTCGGCCTCGGGAAATAGGTCGCTCTTCTGGTCATTCAAAGTCCCTTGGGGGAATAGACGTACACTAGTTACCTCATTGCCAGTCAATATGTGTATAATAACTATCAGCCTATTTCTGTTATTCCAACCCGCATGAAATTGTTTGAGAAACTTATTCATAAACAGTTGTTTAGGTTTCATGGAGCAAAACAAAACTTTAACAGAGAACCAGTCTGGCTTTAGACCTATGCACTCCACACAAACTTGTCTTCTTAATGTTTCTGATTACCTCCTGGAAAATATGAACTCAGGGTACCTCACGGGAGCAGTCTTTCTGGATCTAAAGAAAGCGTTTGACACTGTTCACCATGAACATCTTGTCAAATAGCTAACAAATATTGGAGTGCATGGTCTGGAGCTCGACTGGTTTTCATCTTATCTAAATGGTCGCAAATAGCTGCTGACACAAATTGGTGAACACGATTCCGCGTCTACTGTATAGTGACTTCCGGTGTGCCTCGGGGTTCTGTGCTTGGGCCACTTCTTTTTACATTGTACATAAATGATTTTGTCAATATTCTTCCGATAGACTCTAAAACGTATTTTTGTGCAGATGACACAGCTATTTTTACTCGTGCTAAATCTATTGGTCTTATTAACAGAGCCCTAAACGCAGATATGATCAAGGTTTCCAAACGGCTGCAGACTATTTTTTAAACTCTTAATACAAGCAAAACTAAGAGTATGTTATTTGGAACTCAAGCTAAACTTCGCCGTATTGAAGAAAATTACATGTGAAGATCGGTTCCAATACCATTTGACAATGTTGATCATTTTAAGTACTTAGGTGTCTGGCTAGATCAATCTTTATCTTGGAGTGTGCACATTGAGAAAATTACTAAGACTGTTAATAAACGTGTGGGGGTTCTCCGGAGGATAAGAAGTGTTCTTCTCCAACATACTTTAACCCTGTTGTACAAAACTCTGATTCTCCCTCACTTTAATTATTGTTATGCTGCCAAAGTGTTTCTTTCCAAACTTGATACAATCCAAAACAGTGCTGGTGAAGCTATCCTTTTGCTCCCCGGAGAACTTCCACACACACTATTTTATCTACTCTTTGCTGGGAGTCTTTTTAAAGTGCCAGGAGATATTTTAAACACCTTACAATTAAATGGAGAGCTAACATTGTTTGTAATGTCAATAGTCCACACCGGCTGTTGGAATCCTTAATAATGCTCCTAACATGAATAATTCACCAGTACAAACTAAAGTGCAAATTTTACCATGTGACCTTTACTGAAGTGGACTCCAGTTAAAATCTAGGAACGAAACCTTGCATCGTGTGGATTGATTGTTAAGACCCTACGTGATTGTTTGGGGTTTCCGACTATCAGGGTTGCCTACCACATCTTAAACTGACATGTCTTTAATTTACTCCTTTTCTACAAAAGTATTTTTTGGTTTATGGTTCTTTCGACAAAGACGAATAAAGAACAAGAACACGTTGCGTGAGAAGCGGTGCGTGCTTACCCAAAACGTTTCCAAAAAGCTGTAAAGTACGGGAAATGATGGGTACAGATCAAAGCCGTTTGCATGCGTTTTAAGTGAGGAAGTTTCCGTGGTGCACAATTCAGGCCGTTTCGAGACTTCTTAAAGTCACCTGGAAATAGATTTTTTTTTCCCTTTCAAACATCAGAGTATATGCTTACGAACAATAACACAATTTTTTTAGTAATTGTTTGTCACGATTTATATGTTTAAAAAATATATAAAGTTGCTTGGGGGCTGACTCCGCCTACCCCTTTTGTGACGTCAATCGATGCAGACTTTGCCTGCAATGCGTATAGTAAACACACGTGCAAAGTACATGTACGTCCAAGTCGTGAGTTGGTACTTTTTTTGGGGGGGGGGGGAACTTACAAACTCACGACTTGGTCCTTACATGTACTTTGCAATTGTGTTTACTCTACGCATTACAGGCAAAGTCTGCCTCGATTGACGTCATGAACAGCGCCCTCTCGGGTCGGGGTCTACTCTTAAATTTGTAAATATCATAATAACTGATTTTTAAAAACCTTAGTTAACTGTTTATTCACATTCCACTCATAAAAAAACACATATATTAGTGACAAAAGCTAAATTTTGAAAAAATACTACTTCCAGCTGACTTTAAGTTTTGGAATCGGTCGGTGTAATTACGCTTGTCGAAATGATCTTTGAACACGATGTCAGAAAACGTAAAAGAAATAGCTTAGCTCTTGGCCCATATCGTAGCAATTTAGTTTTACAAAAACAACAACTTTTGCCAACCAGGGGAAGTGTCCGACCAAAGAGCTACAAGAAAGAGCAAACGTTACGACTTGATGACACGTGGTTCAAGAGATCTTTGGTAACCAAAGATAAGCATTGAGGTCGCGTGACCTGACAACTAATGATGTCATGATGACAAAATAAACGAACAATTATAATTAGGCTCCGTTCTACCCCTGGAGTTAATTCAAATTTCATCTTGCACTGCTGTTTAACATAATTATTCCACTTACTGCAAGTATTGATTTGTGCTTTTCAGATTGATATGCTTGCGAAGATAATAAGGTTTTTATGACTTTTATATTTATGAAAACAGATGTAAACATTTAATATTAATTTAATATTAATTGTTTGTAATGTCAAAAATTGCACTAATAGTTGCTAGCTCATAAATGACAACAACAAAATACCACACCGGCTGTTGGAACCCTTAATAATGTTCCAAACGTGAATAATTCACCAATACAAATTAAGGTGATTATTTTAGCATGTGAACTTTTAGTGCACCCCAGTTTAAATCTAGGGACGAAGGCTTGAATCGTGTGGATCGATTGTTGAGACCCTACGTGATTGTTTGGGGTTTCCCTCTATAATGGTTGCCTACCACATCTAAAACTGACATTTCTTAACCACTTCACGAGTATCTTCAGGTATATGGTTCTTTCGAAAAAGATTTATAAGAAAAACTTACATGTAGTGGTTGTGTATTTACAAACACAAATTGTTCGTTGTGCACATCTCATTTTTAATCAAAACTTTAATAACCCCTTTAATCCTAACCCAAGGTGTTTTATAAAATGGGTGTCATTCGAACATACAAGGTTTGGACTGCTGGAGCAGATCTCTTACCGCTGATAGAGCAGGGCCCACATAATGGTCGAGTTCGTGCTTATTGGGCGCACCTAGCAAATGTTTCATTTCATAATAAGGTAAAGAGAAGGTCACCAACATATCCATTTTTATGAAGTACGTAGAGCTCTTTCATATGATGTCAAGGTTGTCAAAATAGCTTATGTGGTTGATGAAATAATGAACTTATTAAACACTGACGACTGCAGAAGAGACTAACTAATTGAAAGGGGAAATGTATTTTGAAAACGCCTCAAACGCAGACTATACACGAAGCTAGGGCGCTCTACACTGGAGCGTGACACTATACTACACGTGTTGTACATGTTCAATCTTTGCAAAGCTCTTTAGATATGAGTTTTTGAATTTTCAACGTCCGATTTGAACCGAAAGACAAGGTCAAAGTGGGGTCATGTCTGTGGAGCGTTTGAAGCCCTTTGCAAAAAAACCTGAACAATAACAAAGAGTCGTTCGGGCTGTTGCCCGAACACCTAAAAAACGAACAATAACAAAGAGTTGTTCGGGCTGTTGACACCTGGGGAAAAAACCCGAACACCTGGGGAAAAAACCCGAACAATAACAAAGAGTTGTTCGGGCTGTTGCCCGAACACCTAAAAAACCCGAACAATAACAAAGAGTTGTTCGGTTGCCCGAACACCTAAACAAACAAACAATAACAAAGAGTTGTCGGGCTGTTGAATAAAAACGAATAAAATAAGAGGCGTTCCGAGCTGTTGGCCTGAACACCTAATATGAACACCTCATAAATGTGATAAAATAAATTGGGTACACAATATTTAAATAATTACCGCGGTAACGCTTCCTATATCCAATCGAAAACAAAAACAACACATGTGAATGGTATTTCAAAGAGTATCACCCGCTCTAACGAAAACAAGTTTAACTTTTACTTTTAATGGTCAGGAACCATGACAAAAACTTAAAACGTTTCTTATAAAACACATAATAATTGGTCACGTAATATATTTTCGGGATCCCGACAAAAACTAATTTTGAGCACTTTATTTCACTGCTACTAATAATTGGCGGACTTTTTCGGGCAATGAAAGCTTGTCACTTTCTCAACCCCCATCAAAATACCTATTGAATTTTAGATCAAAATTTTTGGGTCAAATCGGCCAAAAATCTGACATAGCATCTTTAATCCTTGCTGTTTCTGTTCGTTTAATTTCCTCCACGATTTAACTTACTGAGTTTAGTAATAGTTTAAATTTCTTGCAAAAATCAGTGTTTTTAAGTGAGTTAAACGACACTGTAATCTTGATGTCATAGGTCAGAGGGCATGCCCGTACTGTAAGTAGTGTTCATAGGTTTGGGAGGCACGTCGGCCGGTCCACCACGTCAGAGCATGGAGGAAGGACGAGACGGAGCTCGAACGACCCGCAAAACCGCAGAGTAACAAAAGAATACTCTGACAATGCCCCTGTCTGGCCAGTGGAAATAGATAGGGGACCTCCAGCTGGACGGCCGATTAACGAGCGGGATTAAATCTCTTTGTACAGAACGTGTGGTACCGCCAGTCTGCGCTGTTGCCTGCTTGTAAAGTTGAATCATTGGAGACAAGAATTGTGAATATACACATTTTCATTTACTGTTTGTGGTGTTTCAGGGAAACATCACGGCATATTATTTTTTTTTCTTCATTTTTTGTGACTTTCCGGTAACTAGCGGTGGTTCAAAATTTGGGTATTAGCACACGAGGGTGGTTGGTATTCAATTGTGTTTTTCGATTTGGTGGGCACAAGTGTACACAATTTTTATCAGGTCTCAAAAAAGTTTTTTTTTTTCTGTATTATATCCATACCACATACGACACCATAGTTGAGTGAAGAACCAAGTGCACACGCGCAAACTAACATACGCCAGGTCGCCCATTGTCTGTATAAGGTATGTGGGTGATTACGAGGTGTCGTTAAATGACCGCGGTACCACGGGTTCGACTTTTGAAGTTCGAGCTCCTTCTCTTCTTCCTCCATGGTCAGAGCCAATGAACAGCTCTCCCTGTGTAGCTCCACCCACAATTTACATACACGACGTAGACAACGATAGTCGCTCCAGGGGGAGCTGTGCCGTTATGTATCATGGTCCCTGGTGGTACAGGAGCTGCCACGCGGCCAATCTTAACGGGGACTATCTTAGCGGGACCACGACTCAGGGTGGCCGAGGAGTTGTTTGGGCAACATGGTTGGGGCAAACATACTCTCTCAAAACCTCGGAGATGAAAATAAGATTGCCTCCATAATAAGTTGATCCCTGTTTGATCCTGGTTGTGCTATACTTGGATTACGCCAAGATTATCTTTATTTCATGCGGTTACTTTTAATACAAAATTAATGCTATGATGTTATTCTATAATCTGATATGTCATCAACATCATATATTGATAATTTGGGTTTAGTATACAGTGCACACATCGGTGTATGGGTAAAAACCTAAATTAATATTCTTTATCCCCGATGCAAATTTTACTTCTCTTATAATCATAGATTATACCAGTCAACTGAACCAGCCCAACTTGCTACGTATTGTCAAAGGCAAGCGTTTACCACTTTTAGCCACTGAAACCACTGATTCTGATTTAAATTGCGAAACTATAAAACCTTAAAAGACTTGAACACGTTTTCCCAATACATTTTTGGGGGGGATTTGTTCACAGCAAACATGATGTGTTGAATACAAGCCCAGTTTATACTTTCTGCGACCGTGAACTCGATACGAATTTGACGTCGTGCTTTCCGGTGCGGTGAATTTTTCGCGAGGCTGATGCGAATTATTTGTTCCGAATTAGTGACGTCAACGTTTGTTTCGCATTCGCAGGAAGAATGAAACGGGCTTAAAAGAACACGTTGCCTTGGATCGGTCGAGTTGGTCTTTGAAAAGCGTTTGTAACCGTTTTGTTATAAAATGCATATAGTTAGAAAGATGTTGTAAAAGTAGAATACAATAATCCACACAAACATGCCTCGAAAATGCACGGTTTTCCTTTTACCTCGACGACTAAAACACGGTCGGCCATTATTTTATGCAGTCATATTTTTGACTCACATAAATGGCCGACCATGTTAGTTCGCACAGTAAAAGGAAAACCACGCAATTTCGAGACAAATTTGTGTGGATCATTGTATTCTACTTTTAAGACATCTTTTCAACCAATGCATTTTACAAAAACGGTTACAATTGCTTTTTATAGACAAACTCGTCTGATCCAAGCCAATCCCAATGCAAAGAAGCTTGTGTCGAGGTCAGTTTCTCCAAATGGCTAATGTTACATGCAAATATTATTATTATTTTGAAAAAATTGCTCTCTTGGTATTTAGTTGCTTCTGTGCTTAAAGAAAAATACATTTGATATTTAATATCTTTTAAAAAGGATATAACGTTTACGGCCGGTACCTAGACAAGTTTTTGGACGACCATAAACAAAACCCAAAACATGGTTGTTATTCTTATTTTATTTTATTTATTTGTTTAAAATCTTTAGACATTTACACAATGGTTACTAGTTGGACAGAGGCTGTCAAGGTTAGACAAACGTATAAAAACTGCCATCTTGAGATGTGTAAAACCAGACCCATGCCAACAATTAAATATAATTATATAGTTTGTTTTTTTTTTTTTTCATTGATGGGCTAACAAAGTTGATCTTTAAATTTTCTAGGCTGAAGCTCTTTTGAGCAGTGAGGTTGTTCTGAATGCCTTTGAGCTGGAATTTATTGCAAAGAAATGACCGGGAAGCTCTGTTGAATCGGGGAAAAGTCTTTTGATTAATTTTATTTGTGCTAGCACACATCAGTGTATTGGGTGAGACAAAAATTAATACTCTTTATATCAGATGTAAATTTGACATCTATTAAAAATAAGTTGTTTTGTTTGTGTAACCTTTGCTGGGGTTTTTTCATAATTAAATTTCAAACATTGTATTAAAATATATATCATATAATGCGCTATTAACCACACACAAAATAAAACTAAGTATGAGGTGTAATACTTCTCAAATTGTGTCAACACCTTTATTGGTAACTTTGGTTTGTCTTTGAGTTGTATATCGAGTGTTCTTCTGCTCCACGCAGTCAAGTAGTTCATCTACCAGTGCACAAAACTTCCCAAAACTCCTGCACGCCGTTCGTTCAACAAATCAGTTATTGGGGCTACATTAAAGTCCGGGCTACATTTAGGGCATGTTTGGGGCTACATTAAGGTCCGGGCTACATTTAGGGCTGGGGTTTCATAATGGTGCCGCACACCCGTCTATACACTATAGCCCGTTTCACACGAGCTTTCTTAACCATGGTCGTTGGGAGTGAAATCACTCTGCCGTTGTATTATAATCACAAATTTGTGTCGTGTGAAATGAATCCGTGCGATGAAATAAACACGGACCCGCGTAATAAACAACCGGGATCAAGACCTCCAATGGACGTTGGTCTTCTGCTCTCGTGTGATCAGTGATCATTCGTTTTACACGTTCAAAGCACCGTAGCACGTCCAGATCTTGCCAATGCCCAACCACAAGCTCGATACTGAAGGCTCCACCCTACTCGGACCGTTGTCTTTGTTAAACGCTATACATATTCATGTGTTGTCCGCTACCTGCATGCTTTACAAGGAGCAGACAATAAGAGAATTGTTCCTGTGGCCTATACATCACCGCTGCTTACTCGCTGACAGTTAGGTTTGCGCATGTGGGAAATTGTTGACGAGCGCCCTCTTGAGTCAAAATCGTAAACAAAACATAGCCTTTCAACCGTTGAAAACGATCTGGGGGTCATCGCGATTTTTGACCAATTAAAAGCCAAGATGGAGTTAGTTGCGATGGTCGGATTTTGAGTCGAATTGATCCTTCAAAATCTACGTAATGTGAATTTTCTTGTTGAGAAATAGACCTCACACGTAAGAAATATATAACAACTAATGTTTTCCACTCAAAATTGAGAAAGCAAACCCTTTGAAAACAATTCCCTGTTTATTTTTGTAACACATGACGACGTTCTGGTGAAGCATTTTTATCGAGAGTAATGTACACAAGCATTGGGCAATTGCGCTTTTTGTGACGTGTGCACATTGTAATAAACATTGTGCATTCATTGTATGCGTTTGTTTAGTTTGTATGTGAAACATGTAGGCCGCGTCAGAAAAACGTCGGTGGAATCCCACTGATTTTGATAATTCCAGAGGGTTTGCTGCTATATAAACGGAATAATTTGATAGTAAAATAATAATCTTCCTCTACAACAAACATTGTTTTAATATCAGGGAAATTCAATTTTACTCACAACACTAACAAAACTCATCGTTGACGTCATTTGGTGACGGTTTTAAAGTCATAGAAACATGCACAAAACAGCGATGGGGTCACTGCTATGAATAATTCATCTCATGTTGGACTTTCTGAAAATCTCGCGCATGCGCAAAACTATTTGGCACTCGATGTAGAGCTCTGAACAGCGGTGACATGCCTCCAGCTCTCCTGCCTCTATTGAATAACGTATACATGAATACGTATAGCGTTTAACAAAGACAACGGTCCGAGTAGGGTGGAGCCTTCAGTATCGAGCTTGTGATTGGGCATTGGCAAGATCTGGACGTGCTACGGTGCTTTGAACGTGTAAAACGAATGATCACTAAAAGGGCTTTGCTGACGTCAAGTGGACTATCTTTTGATCTGACTACAGTTCACCAATGTTCTCTCGTTCTTTGGAGTCTGAAGTCTCGTTGCTTTGAAGATTCACACTGAGGTCATTACCCAGAAAGCCCTCATAGATGATGTTATCGACCATTCATAAATACCTCAGACAGTTTTGCTATTCCTATTGGTGGAGAGTGCGTCACGTGGGGGTGTGTACACCTTTGATAATGACTAGTGTTTATAACCGGCTGGTGTCGGGCGCGCAAGACTATCACGCGGAATGCAATTCATAGCTTTAGTAACAGCGCGTAATCTAAGCACGCGCGCGTACACACAACCCACGCACATCGAACAGATTCTTCACAAAGTTGGTGTGGTTAAACGGTTGATAAAGACACAGCTGAAGCTGTTTAAGACTGGGCTGGCTTCACGTTTTGGGCACACAACCTAATGTACGCCAATTTAAATTACGCAACTCATAGCTTTTAGTTACAGCGCATAATATGCGTGTACACGCGCGTATACACACCGACCGACATCTTTTGAAAATTCCCAAACTTCGCAAAAGAAACAGTGGCAATTGTCTATAATTGTGAGATTATTTCGCTTTAGAACATAAGGGCATTTATGAACGGGAATGAAAGAGTAGTGACTTGTTCTTAAACGGCCGTTTAAAACCTTGCAGGGTCCTGGCCGTGCGGTTTACATGTGGTTTACATGGTCTTGATTCTGATACTCAATTGAAAGGGGCTTTAAAAAAAGAATAAAAGGTCAACATGAGGTCATGGCCATTATTTTGAATAATTTTAAACCAGGCTCGATTCTGCCCAAGGAGTCTATAACTGAAAAGAGTTTTAAAATCGGTTGTGTAGTTCTTGAGATATGGTCCCTCTTCCAGTTGACACGGAAGTAAAGGTCAAAACGGGGTCAAGGTAACCGAGGGTTGATTTGAATACCCAAGGAGTCTATAACAGAAAGAGGTTGAAAATCCGTTGTGTATTTCTTGAACCATGGTCTAACTTCCGGTTGACCTAAAAGTAAAGGTCAATATGGGGTCACGCCTACCCAAGGCTAATGTTCAATGTCAAAGGAGTTCATAACTTTAAAAAAGTTTGAAAATCGGTTGTGTAGTTCTTGAGAATGGTTCCACTTCTGGTTGACCCGGAAGAAAAGATCACTATTGGGTCACGGTTTTTTAAAGTTAGTCTTTAATGCTTAAGAAGTCTATATAACTGAACAAGGTTTGAAAATCGGTTGTGTAGTTCTTGAGACATGGTCCCACTTCCGGTTGACCCGGAAGTAGAGGTCAATTGAGGTCATGGTTTATTCAAAATTAATCTCCAATCCCCAAGGAGACTATAACTACAAACAGTTTAAAAACCGGCCGTGTACTTCTTGAGATAAGGTGCTAATTAAATATGCAAATGAGAGTCACATGGTTGAAAATTACGAATTTGAACATTTATTTTGAAAAAAAGAAAAGAAAAAAAATGACAACTTCACGACAATGTCTTAGACTCCCGTCATGTAAGTCATCAACCCGTTAAGATCAACACCAATAACCATAGAGAAGGTTACAATACTTTGAAAGTGACTGCACCCAATTTATGAAGTACTCGTTGTACGTTGTATCCATGACGCCAACATTTTAATTTATTCATTAATTTTAGACGTACCTTGATTGCTTTTAATGGAGTGAAACAAATCTTATTAGAATCAGTATATTTTTCAACACATAATATAGCCTTGCTCAAGGCAGTCGAATTATTCACTCCGAAAAAAGACCGCCGTTGTATAAAACCCACCCGTATTCACTGTGCGTAACATCGCACGACACGGTGCCCCCGTACACTATCCGCATGCGGAGGCCGTCAGGCCGACAGCCTTGTAGGGTCTGTGTTGAAGCCACTGACCTCATTACTATAATAAGCGAAGAGTTCCCACGGTCAGCTCATTACCATAATGCCCGCGAAAGATGAGACATGTCTACATCATCAAACACCACCACCACGGACGCTCAGCGAGCATGATAGGCGTGCGTGATTGGACGTCAAAATGAATAATTCATTTGCCTCACATTCTGTGTTGTCTGATAGGTCTGACGAACGATATACATATTCATAAGCTGCATACTAGCATATCCGAGAGCCCCCCCAATTTTTTCCACTAGTGGAATTTTTTCAATACAACACATTAAACCCGGAAGATACAGACCCGACAAGGCTGTCGGCCTGACGGCCTCCGCATGCGGTTAGTGGTACGAGTGCGATGACTTGTGTGAACAGTATTCGTACGATCTGACAGTGTGTATACGGGTGGGTCATGCGGTGTGATCGCACGCACCACGAACAGGGTATACGGGTGGGTTTACAACGGCGTCGTTTCGGAGCGAATAATGCGACTGCCTTGAGCAAGGCTACACATAATATGACATTTAGGAAACTAAAAATTTTATTATTTTAAAGTTATTGTGTTTTTGACCAGTTAAAAACTTGCGTTTGAAGAGCCGTTGTGTTTGTGCACAGACACAAAACGTGCAATACATTACGTCATATTGACGTCGTCCAGAATTTTATGCCGGCATCACATTAACAGGAATCTGTTAATCTTTCATTTCATTAATTTAGTTTTTAAGATTTAAACAAACGTGTGCAAATGCTGTGGGGATTTAGGGAGAAACAAATAATAAAAATAATAATAATAACAATAAAAATAATCAAAATCTCGATGAAGACAATTCCTGTTCCGACAGTGGGTCGGAACAGCTAATTAAGTCAACAAAACATGAGCATATGCACCAGTTCACTGACCGTTCACCAGTCCTTTATAACGGTGTCATATTCCCAGTGTCTATGTATCAGCAGTTACCAAATCACGAAGCTTGGTCACCGTGATTTATGACTTGAGCTAAAATGAAACTATTTCCAATCAATCAGAACTATTTGCAATCAATGGCTTCGGCACTATAATTTGAATATGTCTATATAGCAAAACAATCAGACTCGAATTGCCAAAGGTGTGTTTCGTTTAAAGGCAGTGGATACTATTGGTAAAAACTCAAATAATTGTTAGCGTAAAAACTTACTTGTAAATGAAAATGGAGAGCTGTTGAAATAATACAACATTGTGAGAAACGTCAAATGTTAATTTCTCACTCAAATGTTGAAAGACATCAGCTGAAGCTGTTTTTTAGGCATCTCAAAGCATTTCTGCAACAAGGGTGTTTTTGCTTTCAATTGTTCCCTTTCAATTTCAATGAACAATTTGGTCAAAATTTTCACAGATTTGTTATTTTATGCATATATTGAGAAACACCAAGTGAGAAGACTGATCTTTGACAATTACCAATAGTGGCCAGTATCTTTAAACCGTTTTAATATGAGGTTAGATTGAAATTGTCCTTGTGTAGAACAGATTTAGCAGGCATAACAAACTCCGCTATCCTCTTTAGACATTTATTCGAATCCGACTGATATGTTTATTATTTGGAATTTGAATCCAAAGTGAGACTAGGAAACAAATATTAAAAATGCATGCACATGAGTGAACCACGATTTGACAGCTAAGCCGTTTGATTGCAAATTACCAATGATGGATACTTCACAAACTGAGTTGAAAATCTCATTCATAAATACCTCAGACAGTTTCCCTATTCCTATTGGTGGAGAGCGCGTCACGTTGGTGTGTATAAACCTTTGTTTATGACCAGTAAAAAGTGTTGAAACAACGGCGGGACACGCGAACTTGCACCTGTGCTTTTAAGACAGTTTCTTCATTCCTATTGGTCGAGAGCAACGGCTGAAACAGTTGTGCCACATCACGCGATAAGCGCGACGCGCACAGCATTCCCTTATAAGGAGTTGTTTACCAGAGGGACTTGACTGGGCCTTACCATTTTATAGCTGGAGGGGTGTTGTGTTGAAAGAAATCATTGAAAAGTTATAATATTTGCACTTATTTTACTTTTTGACCAAAAAGTGTTGGTTTTTTTTGACCGAAAAGGTATTTATGAATGGGAATCAAAGTGTGTTGAATCGGTTTTCAACTAGTGGTTTAAACCCGCCGAGGCCTGGTTCTTGATAATTTACCTCGACTTCGTCTCGGTAAAATTATCAAGAACCAGGCCTCGTTGTGATTAAACCACTAGTTGAAAACCTCTTCACCACACATTGATTCCCTTATTTATGCCGATTGGTATCCCTCAATCCGGCATTCGGGGACCCTTTTATTGCATCGTGTAGTTTCTGGTGATTTCAAAACAGAGCCATGTGACTGCAAACCGTCGTGGTGACATGGGTTAAAGGCACTGGACATGTTTGGTAGAACTTTGTCAAAGACCAATATTCTCAATTGATGTATCTCACCCAACTTATGCATAATAACAAAATCTGTAAACATTGACACAATGGGTTATTGAAGTTGCAAAAGAATAATATCAAAAAAGCTTCAGGCCTGAAGTCTTTTAAGATTTGAGTACGAAACTACCACTTTCTCTAGAAAAACTACGCTACTTCTTAATTTCTCTTTACAAAGTAAGTTTTTTATGTCAACACTTAATTTGAATAACAACCAATAGTGTCCAATGCCTTTAAAGGATTCGGGTCCTTTTTCAAAATGTCCACAGATTTACATTAAACTTACAGGGTTTGAAGATAATGATAGTGGAAAGCTTGCCTTCAAATATTACTATCTAAGGTTGTGTAGTTTTTGAGAAATGAGTAAAACAAGTCACAAAATAGTTTTGGTCTCATTTTAGCATGTAAAATCCCCTTGACTAGTTATGATATTATACCAAAACCATAGCATATTTAGCATGTAAAATCCCCTTAACCAGTTATGATATTGAACCAAAACCATAGCATAACTGGTTAATACGTTTTTACATGCTAAAACTGAGACGAAAATTATTACTTTTACTCATTTCTCAAAAACTACAGCACCTCAGTAAGTAAAATTTCAAGGGTAGCTTTCTACTATAACAATCTTCAAACAGTGTAAGTTTATGTATATCTGTGGACATTGTGTTTTTTGTTAGGAAAAAGTACATATACCCTTTAAAGTGAACAGGGAATGTTTCTATACTTCCGGGCACAGTGTGCTGCATACTGGCCATGTCACTTTGAGTTTATGTTCAAGTGTGATTATCAAAAGTGCATATGGGGCATATTAAAGAGCCTTCACATAATGGTAGAATGTTATGGGAACGTCTTGAATTTTAGTTTGGTTCTTGGAAACATTTTGCCGGCCTATCGCCAAGACAGTATAGCCTCTTGCTTCTGTTTTGTTGGACTTGCAAAATGCAATGAGACCAGTATAAGTTACGGTGGAAAGTATTTTGTCAATGTCATTAAGACTCGTCTCCTCTTGTGGGTAAACATAATGATGTAAATTAATTTCTGTTCCACAAAAACATGTCAAGTGTATGCGCCGGTTGGCATTACCGGCCGATGGTGAGCAAAGCAATCAATTGTGTTAAAAACAAATGTGACCGAATTCAAAATGTTCTGTAAAGATTCATTAGCTGAAATATCTCTTATGATTTTGTAGATTAGTTTCCAACAAGTCCAACATATTTTTGAGTATTTTTGTAGCATTTCTATAATACACACTATGGCTGTTTTTGATTTGCGTTCATGGCGTTCCATAGTTTTCCAACCTCGGTTGGCAAAACTCAGGTTGTGACGTTGCAATAGGAAGGTATATAGGCCTATAGCACGGATTTCTGTCACAGCGAGGACGTACTAGAGTAACAGTTGTATCAATAATCCAAATGAAATTCAGACTGGCCATTCCAACGCAAAGTCCTATTTCTGAAATTGACAAACGTAATAAGTAGTTTGAATTCGCTTAATTCCAACCCCGCTGTGAGCGAAAAGTGCCTGTCTATCGACTTCATATCAAAACCCCTTTCGGCATCGAGAGCCAATATTAGATGTGGGCCTGGCCACGAAATCCAGCTAAAACCAAGGATACAAACAGTTGCAATATTTAACGTCCATGCAACGTAATGAAATAACGTGTTTAAACGCTGCTGTTGTTGATACTTAATGAGCTTGTCATTTTGTTCATCTCTACTCGTCAGTCACCGTTGGATCAACTTAAGTGCTGTATCATGGGCCTCAAGTACCCTCTAAGCATCGCACATTTAAAAACCTTTCACAAGGAGCAGAAGTAAATTATCTGACGTGTGCATTGGCCGTACTCTGTCAACAGTCGGAATTAAAAAACGAGCCAGTGTTCATCCTCCCCAGAAGCTAGATACATCTTCCAAATACCGCGGTCGCTTTAGTGGAAAACGTGGTCGTATCAGTGTTAGTGCAAACCTCGAGTCTCTGGAGCCTGCTTGCATTATGTTGTATTGTCACAGGCTACATACAAGGTCTAATCTAGCAGTAGTGCAGTCTGAAACCAGTACATCAACGCAGATGGAATAGTAACTATGGATGCCTTTAATAATACTACAGACTTCATGAGAGAACATTCTCAAGTTGAATGTTTACCGACAGAAACTTTTGATTTAACTGTTGGAAGTGACGCGGACACGTTTATTGAGTTGCACGCTTACACCCGGAGTGATGCAGTCATACACATTGTGTTGATGCCCTTTATTTTAACCGCTGGGCTCTTTGGGAACTTGACCATTCTAGTCGCTGTGGCTAAAATCCGATGGATGCGAACAATCACTAATTTCTATTTGGTGAACTTGGCGATGGCGGATATAACTTTCTTAGTTGTGGCTATTGGAGAGAAACTGCACCAATACTCATCGACACCTTTTATATATGACGACTATCCGAAAGGTGCTACAGGGTGTATTCTGATTCCCTTCATTAAAGATTTCTGCTTTTTCTCTTCGATCTTTCTAGTAACATGCATCTCTATGGAACGGTTCAACGCGGCGTGTCGCCCCTTGAAGCAAAGACGAGACAGTGGAACCAAACTTCGATATCGGACTGCTAAGTTGACCATAGCAGCATGGGTTACCTCGCTGGCTGTATCAAGTCTACGTATATCCGCCTCGTATCAATTCCAAATTTATTGTCTTATATGGCCGGACTCTTATGAAGAATATCCAGAGATTATTGGGGAATGTCGGCCACCTAAAGAATGGATTTCATACGCAACAAAATGCGTCCAGATTGTCATCTTTGTTCTCGCTATGGGAATTAACTTTTTATTCTATGGGAAAATCGCCCGCGCTGTGAACTGCAGTACAGCCCGCCCAAACGCGCGTTCAATCCCCAGTGGGGCGTCAGTTATTGAAGTTAAGATAACACGAATGGTGGTTGCAACCGGGGTGATTTTCTTCCTCTGTCTTGCTCCTTTTGAGCTTTTCTCGGCTCTTCTTATGATCTTGACCCCAACTAATGGTAACTTTGCATCAGCGATGCAAGTTTTCCGGATGATGATGTACCTTAATTCTGCTATCAATCCATTGATCTATAATGTTGCAAACCCTCGCTACAGGAAAGCTTTCCGTTTGTTGTTTTCATGTAAGAGTGTTACGACTGCCTGCATACCTGGTAGATGCCATCAAAGCGTTACGAGTAGAGACAAAAACTTCAGAGAAACTTTGAACTTATGATACAACCTCCCAGATTCTTATGTCAATCTCATTCATCAGCCACATTCTATTTGACACCGTGATGATCGACTTAGCCGATGAGGCTACGTTGTGCCTTAAAGGCAGTGGACACTATTGGTAACTACTCAAAATAATTATTGGCATACAACCTTACTTGGTGACGAGTAATGGGGAGAAGTTTATGGTATAAAACATTGTGAGAAACAGCTCCCTCTGAAGTGCCACAGTTTTTATAGAGAAAGACGTAATTTTCCACGAAATTGATTTCGAGACCTTAGATTTAGAACTTGAGGTCTCGAAATCAACCATCTTCGTGTGACAAGAGTGTTTTTTCTTTCATAGTTATCACGCAAGTTCGATGACCGACTGAGCTCAAATTTTCACAGGTTTGTTATTTTATGCGTATGAGATACGCCAACTGTGACAGCTGTGCCTTTAAATGCACTGGACACGTTCGGTAATTGTAAAAGACCAGTTTATGGCCTAGATGGATTGCACTTAGCGTCATCGTCCGCCATTTTTGATCTATACATTATGCAAAAGTGCATATTGTACGCGCTACACACCAATTGATAGTCTTGAACGCGTGCACATTTCATCAAATATGGCGGTTGGTGACGCTTAGTACAATCCATCTCTTCCCATCACTTGGTGTATCCCATATTTGGACTCAATCGGTAATCGAATTTCAAGAGAATATCGAAAGAAAAAACACCTTAACTGCATTACTTTCAGTGCTTTCAGGATATGCATGGTAAAAGGCTTCAGCTCACGTCCTCTATTATTTGAGTGCAAAATTATCTCTTTCTAAAATACTGCGTTACTTCAGAGGGAGCCGTTTCTCACAATGTTTTATACTATCAACAGCTCTCCTTTGCTATAGCAATGAAGTTTTTATGCTTACAATTATTTTGAGTATTTACCAATAATGTTCAGTGCCTTTAAGCCAATATGCAGATGCAGGACCTCTTGTTGCTAACTCAGTGAACATTCTCTGCATTGCCATCAAATATAGGTCATTTCTCTTGCTCCACAGTTGTTGCAACTTGTGCATCTTTTGCAGTATTATGTAATGTGTTAAAAACCCTTACCTCAAACAATATGTTTTAATGAATACGAAAATACAATCAAACTTATTACAAATATTTATATATAATTAATTCATTGAATATCGTTTGCTCCAATTGTTTTGCATTTAATATTGTTGTTGACTCTGTCATGATGTTACACTAACATTCATCTCGTATTAAAAAAAAACCACTCCCATTCAAACAGTATAGTTTGTTAAATCTCCCAAGTCAATGAAGGAAACAATGCAGTTTGATATAAGTATTACTCAAACAGTATAATTAGCAAAATCAATGACAACAAAATGCAGTTTGATATTTTAAAATGTCAGTTTAGCTTGCCGTAAATGACATAACATAATTCGTATTCGAGGAAACCTTGAGTGTATGTTGAGTTAGCCTGTACTGATCGATAATGTACACCCACATACCCTTTCAGGTAAATCATATTACGTCACTTATAGACCGTCAGGGTGGGGGAAGATCGGATGCAAGCAAAACACCTCTTCCTTAAAGACACTGAACACTATTGGTAATTACTTAAAATAATTGTTAGCATTCAAACTTAGGATTCAAAGGAGAGTCTTTTGGAAGTAAAACACATTGTGAGAAACGACTCCCTCTTTCTCTAGTTTTTGAGAAAGCGGTAATTTCTCACTCAAATAGGAAGCCTTTTGATTATACATCTGAAAGCACACAAAATAGTGCAACGAGGGTGTTTTTCTTCCATCTCTTGCAAATTTGATGACCAATTGAGCCCAACTTTGTACAGGTTTGTTATTTCAGGCATATGTTGAGATACACCAAGTGAGAAGACTGGTCTTTGACAATTACCAATAGTGTCCAGTGTCTGTAATGATGATCAGAAACAATGTGTACTGTACAAGGAAGAACACGTTGAGATTATTATTATTATTACTTTTTTTTTTTTTTTTTTTTTTCATGGTATAGCCGTCAAGTTTCTTTGGGGAAAAGGTGAAAATCACAGAGCAATGTATTCAGGAGACTCGCGTGAATCCGCTGTAGACCACATACTAAAACAATTTTCGAAAGTTGTTTTACCCATTTCTCAAAAACTACATCACCTCAGCAAGTAATATGTTAAGGGGATCTTTCTGATGTCATCTTTAAAGGCAGGGTTAAGGGGATCTTTCTGATGTCATCTTTAAAGGCAGTGGACACTATTGGTAATTACTCAAAATAATTATTAGCATAAATTCTTAGTTGGTAACGAGCAATGTTGATGGGGAAAAAATAAAAAAATAAAAAAAAGCAGTGAAAAACGGCTATCTCTGAAGTAACATAGTTTTCGAGAAAGAAAGAATTTTCCACGAATTTGATTTCGAGACCTCAGATTTAGTATTTAAAATCAAGCATCTGAAGGCACACAACTTCGTGTGACCATGGTGCGACAGGGGTGTTTTTCTTTCAATAATAACTCGCAACTTCGACGACCGATTGAGCTCAAATTTTCACAGGTTTGTTATTTTATGCATATGTTGTGCTATACCAACTATGAAGACTGGTTTTTGACAATTACAGTGTAGTCTTTTAACCGTGTTAGTTTAACGTTAAAATGTAAAATTGTATGTTTTGTGTCGTACCACAAGTACCCAAACCCTTTAAATTTTGAAGAACAAAATTGTACATTTTTCTTATCCAAGATAAAGAGTTTATACTCGTATTGTAAACCGGCTTTCAATGTCCATTGACGTAATGACTAAACTGAATAGCTTTAATAACAAAGTCACGTATCACATTTAGATGCCCCATATTAGCTTCTGTGTGTTTGACCTACAACGCTGAATTTAATTGTGTTTGTTTATAAAGCTATTCAAAATATTACACCACTTATTATGCCCCAAAAATTAAATTAAACATCATTTTACCGTAATTCAAAATAGTTGGCAGAAACTCAACATTTTTCATACTTGCCGTTATAATTGAATAGCATTTTAGATGGGCACAACCTCTTAAGCCCAGAAAACTCCTCTGTTATTTATGACCGTCAATCCTTAAAGGTTTTTATCGTGATTAAGCGATTTGATATTAATTGGGTGATTAGACGTCAATATGCCAAACCGTTCATGCCGTATATTAAAAATCATTAATTCAATCCAATCGTGCATGCACTGGACACTATTGGTAATTACTCAAAATAGTTGTTAGCATAAAAGCTAACTTGTTAACGAGCCACGGGGATCTGTTGATAGTAAAAACACATTGTGAGCAACGGCTCCCGTGGAAGTAACGTAGTTTTTTAATTTTTTTTAACCGGTAATTTATCACTCAAATATTAAAATACTTCAGGCCTGAAGCCTTTTATTAGATATGTGAAAGCAAACAAGTGTGTGCGACAAGGTTGTTTGTTTCTTTCATTATTCTCTTGCAACATCGATGAACAATAATATTGAGCAAAATTGTGTTCTGAGATATAAACCAACTGATATAGGTTAATAGTTTAATGTTATTTATCAACAAACATTTTCTATGATTTTCTAAACAAAATTATAGCACAAAATTTATGACATAGGTGGATTTGTTCTGATAATGGTGCATGGAAGGAATGACATGGTTGGCAGGAACAATTTTAGGAATTTTACCAGTATTGGCAAGCACGTCATCATTGTCAATTGATGTTATTCGCAATGTACGGTTTCGGAATTCTTGTGATAACTCCCGTGACATAAACTTGTAGATGTAGGCAGCTATTCATTCGAATTTTGAATTCTACAGATTGAAAACTGTACAACAATGACAATTATTAAAATCAAACATTGTAGAATATTTTCATGACATTATCATTGCATATAGACTTCAAGGTAGGCCTATAACCGTTTATTGTTATACAAAAATACTGTCAACTTATCTTTTATTTGCCAACATTTAAAAATCACTCTTTCTTTGACAGATTTATTTGAAATAGCTGGCTAAATAATTCATAATTCAACAGTTTTCTCTTTTCTGGCCGTGATATATTATGGGCCTAACCTTTGGAGTCACGGGAAGCCTGCACTTTTGCCTTTAAAGTTGTAAATGCTGAACGATTTTTTATTAAACAATTTAATAATTTTAATTGGATAATTAAATATTAAATCTTTTCACGGTTCATGTCGTATTACTAAATATCATTAACTAAAAGCAGATGTGACTCCTTAAAGATTAAAAGACGAGGGCGGAACAATATGGATACATAATGCTAATTTGGAAGTCAATACAGGAAATCTTGTTATAGAATTTGAGGCATTGCATGGTAAGGTATCAATGTATAATTATTTGCTTTGTATTGATTCGTCTCCTGATGATGACTAGAGCAAGCTAGTCGAAACGTTGAGACCAATTCACAACTGACTCCGCGGCAGTACAGTTAATTATGATCCTATAAGCTAAATTAGTAGTCCAGTCTATTTTCTATACCATCCGCCCTGGTAATAAATAGTTGAGAAGGATAGATCTTTTCGGAACTGAGAAGTCTCCCGAACCTCCGATTATCTACTCCGCGGTAGTAGAATAAAGCAAGACAGTTCTCTCAGAACAAACTCTACCTGGCAAATAGATACACACATGATGTTACTGTAAAACCAAATATACATGGAAATCTTGTTCTCATACAAATTATTTAGAAATACATATATATATGGTTCCTCCGTGATTTTGAATGTCACTATACATTGGAGAGAATGATTATTACAATTGTTGTGTATTCCCCCTCTTGTTAATGGCTTTCATTGGCTAATTAATAACATAAAATAACAAGAAACTCCGATTTACTGACATCGTGCAAGGACATATAAGCAACTGCTATTATCAGCAATGGGTCTATAGACCTTTAACATGCTGTCGCCATCATGCTGTCGCCATCATGCTGTAGCATTCTTTGCGCAAACATGGCACCAGACTATTATTTCGTCCAGCGTCAGTTTGGTTATAATGAGTTGGAATGGAGCAAAATCAAGATGGCCACACCGTGATAAAGGTCTACTGGGCACAGCTTACTTTCGGTCAAAAGGCAATGGACGCTGTTGGTGTTTACTCAACATAATTGTTAACATACAAATTTACTTGGTAACGAGAGATGCGGAGTTGTTGATAGTATACAACACTTTGATGGACGGCTTCCTCTGAAGTAACGTATTTTTAGAAAGAGAAAATTTCTCACTCAAATATTAAAATACTTACGAAAGAACCATTTGTTTTATTTATTTTTAATTTTTGCAACTTCGATGACCAATAAATTGAGTCAACATTTTCACAGACTTGTTATTTTATGCATATGTTGGGATACACCAAGTGAGAATACTGGTCTTTGACAATTTACCAAATGTATCCAGTGCCTTTAAAAAGACCATGGTCCGTGTATCATACAATCCTGTTGAGTCTAGCATCATGAAAACCATAATATTTCAATTTTGCAATAAGGTGGGCATCCGTGAGGGGATGAGATAAAAGCCGAGTTACAAAAATACTCCATGGGCTCTTTAGATGATATTTTTTTTTATAACAAGCAGAGTCCGTCCAGGGAAAGGCAAAAAGTAATAAGAAACTCTCATAAAAAAAAGTGCCCTCCCAGACCTTGCTCGTTTAAAACATAAAAAATGTATTTACTATAATATACATAGTAAAGAAATCTAAATGTAGATATATGACAATTTTTATGCATATTTCACGATGCCGCATTCAAAAGGTCCATCAGCTATAATAGGTCCCAAGCGTCGTATTAACGAGACATGTACGTTCATAAACATTAATCATGTTTTTCAATTATTTGTCTACTGTTTCAAACCCAAACTACTTAGAAACGATGTTTCATTGTTTGCTTGGTCTGTATGTCAATGTGTGTTGTGCTTGTATTGTTTGACGTGATAAATCCATGAGCTTTGTTTTCAATTGACAAGCGTATCTAGGAATTCATTTATCTTTAAAGGTAGTGGACACTATTGGTAATTGTCAAAGACCAGTATTCTCACTTGGTGTACCATAACACATTTACAAAATATTAACAATTATTTGAAAGTTTGAACTTAATTGGTCGTCGAAGTTGCGAGAGAATAATGGAAGAAAAAACACCCTCGTCGCACAAGTTGTGTGCTTTTAGATGCCTTGAATTCGAGTATTTTAGTGAGAAATTACTTCTTTCTCAAAAACTATGTTACTTCAGAAGGAGCCGTTTCTAATAATGTAGCTATCAACAGCTATCCATTTCTTGTAACCAAGTATGTTTTTATGTCAACAATTATTTTGAGTAATTACCAATAGTGTCCAGTTCCTTTAATCAAGAGTAATGTCTGCCGCGCCGAGAGCCAGACTTTAATATGTTTTCTTAATGAGAATTAGACTTGCATTCAGCTCGAATGCCAATTACTGCAACAACAGAAAATGTAAAATCTTTTTCATCAGGTTAATGAATTGCATTTCTATTGAAAATATAATTATGGCAACCGTATATAGTCTAGTTATGAGTGATAATTCAATGGAGTAATAAAACACTCATTCCAAGCTGTCAGTCATGATTATGCACTCGTGAATTCCTTGTCATATTTATTGCATAATATTGCCATGGAGAACCCTATACAAAAAAAACATTTGACGGAAAGTCCAGCGAAGGCTTTGAGGCTTTCTTAATTTAAGTTCCTCTGAAATTATGATTAAATCTTGCACTTGTTTTGCTTAATATTAGTGCCATAACCATTCACAGCCACATTCGTGGGTTACGTCTACACATTTTTTGTTCGTGTCCATTTTATGAAAATGAGTCGGTTGTCTCAATGTCATTAATATACCGATTAACAATAGCTGAAATTGTTTGTGTCTGCAAAGAGTTTCTCAAATTGTGTCTGGTGTTCGTGTCAGTGTTTTGTAGCAAATAAAGCATACGCATACCCAGGGCCCACCCATGACTATGGCTGTGGACATTGGGCGTGTGCGACAGGGCCAACATCAAGCCTAAACACAAATAAATCCTGCTAAACACAGGCAAATCTATAGATGCAAAAAAAAAAACAGGTTACTCGTTTGCATTCCATAAAGTTTACATTGTTGTGGCTGGTGCCCACTCGTTTTTTGCTCAGCAACAATATTGTCTGTCAAACAGCTTTATAATTTTGGGCCCTGGGCCCAATTTCATAAATCCTGTAAGCAAAAAAATGTGCTTAGCATGAAATTTATTCCTTGATAAAAACAGGATTACCAACCTAATTTCCATTTGTTGTATATTGCGTGATACTGGTTTTAACTGTTGTTTGCTTCTCCTGGAAAATCACGTGGCTTTTTGGTTGGTAATCTTGTTTTTTATCAAGGAAGAAAGTTAATGCTTAGCAATTTGTTGTGCTTACAGGCTTTATAGAATTGGTCAGCAAGGGCCGGCCAAGTTTTAGCAGTGACCATTCGTCAACCACTGTGTCCCTGTGTACGCGCATATGCAGCACATCCAGGCAAATCTCGCTCATCAAGCGCCTCAAACTGCATGTACCCTTACGCGTAATAAAGTAGGCTGTAAACTAAAGAGTAGGCAAGTTGTTGCAAGACATCTTGTTGTATCACGTTAAAAGTATTGAAAAACATTAAAGATGTACAAATTCTATGGCTGGGATATTCTTGTGAAAATAGGAATTTTTGTTTGAAGTAATTAAATAATGGCGGAGAAGTTTGCCAGTTCTTCCCGTAATGCGGTTTCAAAATGGCGTCTGGTGAAAAAGTAGGAAGTCACGTCGCCGAAAAAATGGCCAGCAAAACTTCTTTTGTGCGAGTTTCCTCCATCATTTCCTTTACATACTAAAGCTAAATTTAGGATAGAGTTTATACCTGATAGTGTTGAGGTGAGTTTTTTTTATTATTGCTGTTTATTGTGACCCATTTGGGGCATTTTAAGTTCATGACCTGTGTTAATGCCAAGTAAGTAGGGCCTATGTCGTGTACAGTACGGTAATTGATTGGGTGGTTACACAATTAGCAGTGGTACTGAGGACATATTGGTTTCTTACTCCTGAATTCAAACATTTCTGGTCTGAAATGGTAGAAAAAAAATTGTTTTGAAGTGTTTGCGCTTCAAGGGGGTTGGGGTGTTTTACTGTCATGCCTTGTGATATATGCGGATTTTACTACATTTTGGCGACGAGGATGGGATCCTGCTAAACAGGGAGAACATCCAGAAGAAATCTCAGTATGAATACCTTTGGGAATATCGGTGAATTTCAAGATGAAAAGGACAGTGAAGCATGGCCTCTGTATGTGGAACGATTGAAGCAGTTTTTTGAAGCAAACGATGTAGAGGATGCTGGTAAGCAGAGAGCTATTTTGTTAAGTGTTTGTGGTGCTGACACATATAAGTTGATATCAAGCCTTGTAGCACCAGCAAAACCAGGAGAAAAGACTTTTGATGAACTAATATCGATTGCTAAGGATCATTTCAACCCACTACCCTCGGTAATCGTTCAGCGATATAAGTTTAACACACGCATTCAGCAACAAGGAGAGACAACTGCAGAATTTGTTGCTGAATTACGCCGTCTCGCACGACACTGTGAGTATGGGTCTACACTAGAGGATATGTTGCGTGATCGCTTAGTATGTGGCTTAAAGGATGAGCGAGTGCAACGAAGGCTGTTATCAGAGCCCTCCCTTAAATTCAAGAAAGCGTGGGAAATTTCACAAGCCATGGAGCTAGCCATGAAGAATGCCAAAGACCTTCAAAGAAACCTCGAGTCTTTGCCCGTACCAGTGGCCGCTGGACCCCTGCAGCAAGCCAATAAAGTTGCTAGTAGTACCAGCGCCAGGGGGCCTAACCAAACAAGGCCATATCCACAACAAGCACAGCCCCACAAACAAGGTACACACTTCACTAAATGTTATCGATGTGGACGCACGGATCACCATTGAAAGTTTGTTAGCTGACATTCCCCAAGCAGTGGCATTTCTCGATGATATCCTTGTTACAGGTAAATCTGAATCAGAGCACATTGCTAATCTTGATCGAGTACTTACCAGACTACAAAACACCTTTTCTTCATTGTGTGGCCATCTTATGTACACAGTCCTACTTGAGGATGGTCGTGTGTGGAGACGCCATGTTGATCAAATGCGTTTCCGAAATGTGTCAACCACACCCAGTTTGGAGCCAAATTGGCCCATTCCTTCATCGGAGAGGGAGGAAATGGTTGGTGAACAACCACTTGTACAGATTGACAGTACACCATCAGTGGAAGATCCAAGTCCAATGCCAGCAGAGCAGACAGGCTCACAGAACACAGAACCAGACATTGAACTTCGCAGATCCACACGCGTTCGCACCAAACCTGAACTCTATGGATTTCCAGATCTGTGACTCTAAAAAACACAGTTCTTCTTTTGTTACCATGGAAACAGTTGTTGATTAATAATAGTTCCTCATGTAACAATGGAACCAGCCAATAGGTTAATGTATGTTTTCCTACAGACCCGTGGATGTTGGTTCTGAAACTAATTCTCTTGGATTTAATGTTCTAGTGTTCAAGTTGTTGTTTCCTTAAAGTTGTTGTGTTAAGTATTATCTAAAGGAGGAGGAGTTGTGATAACCTGTAGTTGATTATTGTGTTAGCGCCCTCTATTGACTGGTTGGAGAAAAGGTGTTTTGTAGTTGTGTTGGCATCCTTCTTGTTGTTTATTAAAGTCATGTACACATGGTTTCGTTAACCTAATCCAGTGAGTTAAGTCAGTAATTGAAGTTACTACAGGATTCTAATCAGGTAGCCGTATTTCTTGAGATAAAAATGTATTTAATATTGTTTTAATAGTAGTTGAAAGATTTTTGATTTATCGTAGCGTAATACGTTATCGACACTCATATGTTTTCGGTCCCCAACTTTGATTCCCGTTTACCGCGAAATTGTGCAAGCTGCACTGGTGATAGAAGCTATGCAGTTTACTCACGGTCTTTATTTTCATCAGGCTTAATCATGCTGAGAATAAAGTTTCCTGCCGTTGGTTATGCTCAAACATTTATAAAATGATTGGTTTTTGGTACTAATCACTAGTGCATTATTATGCCATTATTCAAATGAGTCAAAGAAACATCATCCAACCTCGAAAGTTCAAAACAAAATTACTATCTGCTATAGATTGAGTTTCATTCTGCTTTAGTCACTAGATGGATCATGTGAGGTGGTTACTATTTGGGATTCTGTGGTGTGCAAATGTGGGGAAAATATTAAAATATTTTAAGTGAAAATTACAACAATTTTTTGTTTTGATTTACTGCATACTGTAATAAATTCCGATAAGCGTAATAAATATTAAGTCTACATTAAAGATATATTAGTTTCTTATCTCCTGAAACCAAACATAACTGGTCTGAAATGGGGGAAAACGGATTGTTTTTTATGAAATGTGAGTGCATCAAGGGGGAAGGGGTGTTTTACTTTCATGCCTTATGATATCGTTGGATTCTAATATAGTAGCCATAATGCTTTAGGACAAAAATGTAATTAAATTTGTTAGTATTTGAATAATATTTTTGATTTATTTTGCAAACATACTAGCTTCTGAATATTCAATAAAATACCAACCAATGAAAGAGTGTGAAAACATATGACGTTGCTCCAATGTCGTGCATGCATAAACACTGTTAATGGCGGACTGTCTCTCGCAATGTAAAACCAAAACTTTAAAAATTTCAACACACCATAAAGTGAAAGTGTTATTGTTAAAAAATTGGATAGATTATTTGAAGAAAAAAAATTGTAGTTTTTGATTGTGAACAATTTTCCTGTTACTCTACTGAAATTACATGACACCAGGATATTTTGTCCGCCCTACTAGCTTCTGAGTAGTCAATAAAATACCAACCAATGAAAGGAACTTTGCTTTAATCTTTTTTAAGATTTCAACACACGAATCCATGATGAAGTGTAAGTTTCATTGTTGGAGAGATGATTTTAAAAATAATCATTTAGTTTTTGATGGTGAACATTTTTCCTGTCATCCTACTGAAAACACATGACACCAGGATTCTTAGTTGTTGTCTAACCCTAGACAATATCAAAAATTTTGGGAGTCAAAAAAGTGGGAGTGCAAACTGAAAAAGTGGGAGTGCAACCTAAAATCACTACAAAAAAATATAAACATTATGTGTGTAGCACACACCATGAGCTCCCAGTGCGAAGTCTGTCTCGCCGGGGTCCACGGTCCTCTTAAGGACCCTTAAATATTAACACCAATGGAGAAAATTCAACAATTTAAAAAAATGCCAGATTGGAGTTCCGACTACAAGGAACATGTGAGTAAAAGTTCAGCTTCCTGAGTAAAGTAAAAATATTTTTTTACAATCTTGTGATTTTTTTTGCAATGGGACGGGACCTTTATACCCTGGACGATGTTACATTGTACGGTTAGGCTAGGTTCAGTTCCATTACTCCTAGAACTTTCGTCTCCCGTAACCTCCCGTAAAGAAGTATATGTCTCACAACAGAAACGATTCGGTTTAGTTAGTTTTGGCATTTCAATAGGAGAGGTTAAATCTCTTCTTTTTTTAACCAAATCTCGCACAAATTGGGCTCTACGTGTTCTTTGAACTCTCATTGACCTAGCAGTCGGGCCAGAAAATCCAATCCACTCGGCAATCTAAAAAAAAAATTAAAATTAAATTCTTACCATAATTCAGTTCCTATTTACTCCGTTTTACTGCTAGTGCTAATCTGCAACAATTATGCCAATGACCCCGAAGCATGCGCATCGCCCGTCGCGATGTGACGATACGTGCTTTAGGTACAAAAAATATGTCCACGCATCTGGGAACAACAAAGTATAAATACTGGTACACTGTTCGAGCTTCGTGGTTCCCAGATGCGTAGACATCCATGAATAAATTATTTTCCGAAAGTAAGTCAGAGTTGTACATGGTGATGTGATCATCATGTACCAAATGATCAGGTGATCTATGTACACATACATGTAGTTTTGGTTATAGTCGGGCGCCCGCAATCGTGCTCGCTATATGCATCTTGGTGCAATCTTTGAAGATGGCCCCCCCCCCTTTTCAAAATCGGCCCAGCCAATTTGAAATTTGCACGGGTCAAACAAATTATACGAGTATTAAAGACACTGGACAGTAGACACTATTGGTAATTGTCAAAGACCAGTCTTCCCACTTGGTGTATCTCAACATATGCACAAATTAACAAACCTGTGAAAATTTGAGCTCAATTGGTTGTCGAGGCTGCGAGATAGTAATGAAAGAAAAACACCCTTGTCACACGAAGTTGTGTGCTTTCAGATGCTTGATTTTGAGACCTGAAGGTCTAATTCTGAGGTCTCAAAATCAAATTTTCAGAAATTTACTTTCAAAAACTACATGTATGTTACTTCAGACGGAGCCACTTCTCACAATGTTTTATACTATCAACCTCTCCCCATTACTCATTACCAAGTAAGGTTTTATGCTATTTCTTCTGGCTCTGCGTTTTTCCCGACTCTGCCATGAAAGGCCGGTCCGCGTTTTTTCATTTTTTGTCATCAAGCAGCAAGTAATTTTACTGCACAACACTCGCACAGAGCAGAGAAAGGGAACCTGTCATCTTGGTGATAGTCTTTGACTAAAGCCGTTAAGTCGTTAAGCACGATGGGTACTTTACTTTTGCCCATGTCGTTGTCCCATTCCACCAAGAGAGGGCGCTTTACTAAAAACTGTATTAAAAAGCCAACACCTTGAGCCAAGACTAGGCGCACATTGTCTTTCACGTTGACAAGTTGGAAACTAAATAATGGTAGTCGAGGACGCATCGCGTTTGTCACAAAAAAACATCTTAAAAATGAGGCAAACAGCACACTATTACCTGGTACAATTGTGGCCTATGTTTCTGTTAATGTTTTGTCTACGCTGCAGTACCAAGCCTGTTATTCAGACTCGTAGTGCTGGCCCAAAATCTGGACACGGAGACCCATAGCGCCGGCCCAAAATCCGGACACAAAAAAATATTTTGTTGTGTTTTTTTCCATGACCCGCTCACATGCCTGTTTCAAATAAATTGTTTTTGAATCCAGAATTTTAGTATCTTTAAATCTCCCATCTATCCGGAAAATGTTGCCCTTTCCTGAAAGATGTCTTGATCGCCGATGCACACAGATGAGTGCGTCACTCTTTTGCCAATACTCGATGCAAAATGTTCACGAGGACTCGGTCTGGACACAGACCGACGACTTTCATGTAAGTTCACTTATGGAAAAAAAAAATGTTACATACCATTTGTTGCCTATAGTGGTTGATTCTTGTGTCTGGCTACTAGATGTTTTGTGGTGATTGTGTTTTTAGTTTGGACCCCTGTATCACCAACAGAAATCAAAATCGATACACATACAGGCAGTGTTGTATGACTCGAGTCCAGGACTCGGACTCGAGTCCATCGCGGGTCACAATTTTGGTGACTCGGACTTGACTTGAGTCTAGTCGGCAAAAGACTCAGACTCGGACTCGACCATTATGACTTGGATTTGTCTCTGAGGACTCGTGACTTGCGAGTCACGCATTTTTAAAAAGTTATACCTAGTTTTGAATATTAATTTCAAAAAATTCTGATGATCCATCGTCATGCCAGATATGCACACATGGAGGAATATAATTGCATACACTGTCGTATGGTGTTGCAATGACTGTTCGTGATTATCCTGTAGATTGCCAGTCCTTTCCTGTCAACTTGCGTCAACTCACTTGTGCTGTCAACTCGCCGTCAACTCAACCACGCCACCGCAGATGGCAGACAAGTATTAGTCTTGACCCAAGACACCAGCAATCAATTTACATGAAGCGCAGTACATACAACACTATGTGGTACCGGTAATTGACGTCTTGGGCCAAGACTATTCCATATTCAGGAAAGCGCCCTCTGTTGTCCATGTCGTACAAGTTCTGTGAAAAAGCAAGATGGCTGCCGACGGTTTTGCTGTGTCGCGATAATTGTTATCACAAGAAAAAAAGAAGACAAAATTAAATGTAGTAAAAGTTAATTTGGAAGTTTTCTGTCAATATCTTTAAACTGCATACATGTGTAACTTTAATGTCAATCTGTGGATAATAATAATAATAATAAACAGTTCTTATATAGCGCATATTAAGTTTGGGCGATAATTTTGACATCATCAGTCTTCAAACTCCAAGTGAAAGTTGTAGAAGAGACAGTCATAGCATAAGAGAGGTATTCTAATGACCTATTCTTCTGGTTTTACTCCAAACCTATGAAGTGCAAGATGTCTCAGCTAGGAAATACATCGTGATATTGCGATAATTAATCGATATCGCGATATATCGATACATCATTATTTCGATTAAAACCAAATCGATCCGATATCGCAATCGTTTCCAAATTAATATCGCGATATTCGATAATATCGTGATATCGCCCAAGCTTAGCGCATAATACAAAATAAAGTCTCTAAGCGCTTATGATATGTTTTGTGTTGAGTACAAAAAGTACCCAAACCCTTTAAATGTCAGTACTAATCAGCTCAAACAGATAAACATTGTCATGATTGCTTTGCTGTAACTCTCACTCCTTTTCATCTGCAATAAGTGCCCCTATGGCTTTTGTCAATTTATGTTATGCTGTGCAATCAGCAAGTGATGACAGTCGGCTATCAGTGCCTTCTCAAATGCATCCTAATGTAGCAATCGTGCCTATACATAAAACTTTGTTGGAAAATAAAATAAAGCTGGAGGTGAGATCCTTTATCGCACGGCCACTACCCTGCAAGGTAAATAAACGTTCGGGACTGAGATTGGATGTCGTCAAACTTCTATAATGCAAAAAATCAAATCCTACGCGTGTACATGTAATAAGGTTTTTTTGCACTTCACATGTTGTGTTTCAGGCCTAGACTTGGACTGAGGCCATGACTCGTTGCCCCTAGATTTTGTAGATTTTCTAATGAAAGTGCCCTTTTTAACGAGCTGCAGAGCAGTGCGAGCCTATGTAATACCAATTTCCGTCCGTCTGTCCGTCCGTCCATTAAATGTTCATAACTCCTTATTGCAATGATGTTAATGCAAAGTTTTAATCAAATATTTATTGCTGCTTAGATGCATATAATATGAAAAGATAAAACTCAAAGATCACTGGTTCCAGTTGAATGAACTAAATCAATGAAAACCTTAAATGTCATAACCTCATACTTGTCCACATCACCACCCCTTTGACCTTCAGTCGATCAAATGATTGGTTTTTCTGTCAGTCATAGGTTCTATCTGGTGATCAGCAGCTCGCCATGGCAGCTTCGCTGTTCTAGTTGAAAAAAAGTTTGTTAATTGTCAAAGACCAGTATCCTCACTTGGTGTATCCCAAAATTTGCATAAAAAAGGTTGAGCTCAATTAGTCATCGAAGTTGCAAGAGAATAATGCAAGAAAAAACAACCTTGTTGCATTACTTTGTGTGCTTTCAGATGCATAAAAAAAGGCTTTGCAGCTAAAGTCTTTTATTATTTGAGTGAGAAATTACCTCATTCTCAAAAACTATGGTACTTCAGAGGGAGGCATTTTTCACAATTGGTATGTTCAGACAGCGTACTATAAAGTTAGACCAGAATCAACTTAACTTTTTTGAAAAGAGTGGTGTAGTCGTAAAAAAAAACGTCCCCTTGCGTTCAGACGGCACTGAGTTAAACCTCATACGGTTTAACTTTGGTTTTAAGAGGTCAAAGCAGATGTGACCCAATTACTCTAACATCTGGAATATCAGAAACCACGTGCCCAGATACTCCTGCCAAGTGCCCCGCTGGACGATAATTTTGTTCGTATTGGATGACAAGGCTCTCAATCGAACGCGGAAAACAGTTTTACCGTAGGAAGGGCGAGCACTAGCCAAGAACAAACTGTAAAAAATGAATTAAACAAACCAAACATGACTGTAAAGTATAAATAAAATTAATACAAACTGCCAGAGAAAATCACTGAACTGGCATCCATATTCCATCAGAATATTTTTGTGTTTTTATACCAACAGTTTTGATTTAATAAATGCATAATTTGTAATTTGCAAAAAAATTAAAAGCAGTCCTTAATTCTTAGTTAAAGTTATGATATATTTTCCGGATGATGTTTGTCTTTGTACCCATACATGTACATGTTTTGCATGTAAGTCGGTGTTGTGGTAGTCTGTTGGTGTATTTGTTTGTTTTGTTCGTCTTTTGTCTGTCCGTAGGTACGGGAACAAAAGCTTTGCTTCACCCTATGCCTAGATGTTGTCCTGTTTGTCATTATCTACTCAACTTCGGTGTAAATTGTTATTGTCTTTACTTCATCTGTGGTTTGCCATTATTTATTCATTACCATGTATATTAACTTTAATGATGTACACAAATGTAACTTTATGGCAACATTGAAATAAATGTATTGAAATGAAAAAAAATGAACTCAGTCGATCGGATGTTGCGATCTCTCAAAAGCTGGTTCTAGTGTTTTTTTATTCGTATTCCTGCATAACTGACACCACACGTGCAAGTTGCATATATACATAGTACATTTTTCAGTACGTCCAACATTTGCTGACAATGTTGTGATTGTACCCCTACAGTACGGTCTACACAGCCTAGCTTGCACCCACTGCAACATGCAGTTAATTCTCCTTAATAAGAAAGTTTAGCATGCTAGCAACGGAGCCAACAATAAGCACATCCACGGGATTGCTGATGGATACCACTATGGGATGGCAGTGCTGTGAGAAGCATTGGGCCGGATAAATAAAAAGCAGCAATTGCTTATGAAGTAAAATGTCCAGCATTAGCAAAAGGTTGATAAGTAAAAGATCGGGCTCAAGCAATTGCTGAAATCTCTATAAATAACCGTTTACTTGACAAAACACTTATTGATTGGATAAGTAAATTGTCGGATGATTGCACAATAGTAGAAGTCAATGCTTGGAGTTTAGGTTTTTAGGCTTCATGTCGATGAAACAAAATATTCATTTTTACAATGATTTTGAACATAACATTTTTTATGGCTTCATTTGATGAAATAAATAGTCATATTTTATCCACTTAAACTTATTGGTTTTTAGGCTTCATGTCGATGAAACAAAATATTCATATTTACAATGATTTTGAACATAATATTTTGTTTGGTTTCATTTGCTGAAATAAATAGTCATATTTTATCCACTTAAACTTATTGGTTTTTAGGCTTCATGTCGATGAAACAAAATATTCATTTTTACAATGATTTTGAACATAACATTTTTTATGGCTTCATTTGCTGAAATAAATAGTCATATTTTATCCACTTAAACTTATTGGTTTTTAGGCTTCATGTGGATGAAACAAAATAGTCATTTTTACAATGATTTTGAACATAACATTTTTTGAGGCTTCATTTGATGAAATAAATAGTCATATTTTATCCTCTTAAACTTATTGGTTTTAAGGCTTCATGTTGATGAAACAAAATCGTTATTTTTTAACGATTTTTAACAAAACATTTTTTAGGCTTCATGTTGCTGAAAAACTGTCATTTTTTAATGATCTTGAGCATAAGATAATTTAAGGCTTCATTTGCTGAAATAAATAGTCATATTTTATCCTCTTAAACTTGTTGGTTTTAAGGCTTCATGTTGATGAACTAAAATCGTTATTTTTTTAAAAGATTTTGAACATAATATTTTGTTTGGCTTCACTTGCTGAAATAAATAGTCATATTTTATCCTCTTAAACCTATTGGTTTTTAGGCTTCATGTTGATGAAACAAAAGTCTTCTAATTTTGTAATGATCTTGAACATAATATTATGTTTTTTGTGTGCTTTATTTGATGAAAAAATAGTCATATTTCATGATCTTACACAAGGCAGCGGACACTTTTGGTAATTCCCAATATTTTTCAGCATAAAACCTTACTTGGTAATGAGAAATGGGGAGCTGTGGATAGTATAAACTGTCAACCATTGTGAGAAATGGCCCCCTCTAAAGTAACGTAGTTTGACAAAGAAGTAACTTTCCACGCATTTGATTTCGAGACCTCATAATTAGAGTATGAGGTCTCGAACTCAAGCGTCTAAAAACACACAACTTCGTTTGACAAGGGTGTTTTGTCTTGCATTATTATCTCACAAGTTCGACGACCAATTGAGCTCAAATTTGCACAGGGTTGTTATTTTATGCAAATGGTGAGATACACCAAGTGAGAAGACTGGTCTTTGACAAATACCAGTAGCGTCCAGTGCCTTGCATGGTTTTGGGGCCCCATGTTGATGACAAAAAAATCGTCATTTGTTAACGATTTCTAAAATAATATTTTTTTAGGCTTCATCTTGCTGAAACAAAAAGTATTTTTCTACAATCTATAAACTTATTTGTTTTTGGCTTAAAGACACTGGACAGTATTGGTAATTGTCAAAGACCAGTCTTCTCTCTTGGTGTATCTGAACATGCATAAAATAACAAACCTGTGAGCTCAATTGGTCGTCAAAGTTGCGAGATAATAATGAAAGAAAGAAACACCCTTGTCACACGAAGTGTGCTTACAGATGCTTCATTTCGAGTAAATCTGAGGTTTAAAAATTGAATTCGTGGAAAATTCATGCTTTCTCGGAAAACTACGCTACTTCAGAGGGAGCCGTTTCTCACAATGTTTTATACTATCAACAGCTCCCCAGTACTTGCTACCAAGTAAGGTTTTATGCTGATAATTAGTTTGAGTAATTACCAATAGTGTCCACTGCCTTCAATCCTGATGAAATAGAAAGCATAACAATTAATTATTGTGAGACTATTAAATAGCGCGCAGAAAATGTTAAACACAATTTGAACTCAAACAACAGAAACCCTTAAGCTCAAAATATATGTGCTTAGTATAGTTTTGCCTTTTCCTTATATATAGTGTTACTTAAAGTTCTGTTGTGGGGTCCAGGTAACCAAGTCAGTATACTGCTTTTCCCCCGTGTTGTCCTCATCGGACGGACCATTCGTATCACTCAACTCTTGGTCTTGGCACTGTAGTCGTCTCATTTCATCCTTGTGTATTTCAAATGCTCCAAAAGTACCAATCTCTGGAGCTCGGTCATTGAGAGGCTGGCTCAGTTTCAATTGATAACAGCTTTCTCTTTGCTGTAGCAGCACGTTTCGAGCATCGACTAGTCTGTATGGGTGCTGCAGGGGGGTCCAGATCCAATGAAGAATTTCCACCCGATAAGATATAATTTGTACATTATTATGTTAAACGGATAATTTGAAATAATAGATGTGTGTGTGTTTTGCTCAGATTTAAAACAACGCGATATTTCTGATGAAAGTGAAAGTTTTCGTTGCATCTGAAATGAAGAATTAAAGCCTTGAAATAGTAGAAGTTTCTAAATGCTGATGTGTGATATTTTAAAGTTTAATTTTGAGGGGAGGGGCTAGTAAAAAAAACCCAGAGAAGCGGATACTAACAGATCATAAGTAAAAAATTATGATACATAGACTTTCATTCGAGAATAAATGCTAAATATGCAAAAACTAAAAACGGTTCATGGTGTATTTCGTATGTTGTCGATTTTAATAATAACACTCATCTACTAAAAGTCAATGTTGAATACTTAGATTCCCTTCAACATTTTTGACCATGTTTTAATATAATGATATAATTGTGGAAGCACAAATTGTTGTGGATTTTGACTAACCTGGTTGCAAGTGGAAGATGACGATGATGCAGGGAATCCAGCACTCATTGCGCTGGGCATTTTCGTGATGGTTGGATTTTCATCTCAGCGCAACATAGTGTACAACTCTTTTTCCCAGGGAGCCAGGACAATTTTACGATTTCCTGTCTGTTTAGCATGTGTCTTCTTTTTCACCTGTGACTTCATATTGGCAACTTTCTTTGCGATTTGTCTTTCGTCCATGGATTTCCCTGTATTGGCAGCTATGGTTTTTCTTGCTTTTTTCAGTGCTTTTAACTTCATCTCTTTGGCACCCGGTAGCTGGCTCTTATCGAGGATCATAGGGTAGTCTTTAATAATCAAAACTAGCATGTCACTTAGCATTATTTTTTCATCATTGCCACACTGTCATCAGTAAATTCATTAGTAGCAGACCTATCTGTGACATCCATGATTATCTTGTGCACTAGTCGTATTCGCGATGAAAAATGAGTACATGTAGATACTTATATGGAAAAGGTACGTGTGCTCATTTAGATTAAATTAAAGTGGACGCTGCCACCCGGTGTTGTTATATTCTACCTCCATGCCCTCTGATTATGAACCCCTCTATTATGCCTTTCTTCGACCATTCACTAATCCGATTAAGTGAAAGGTGTTTAGTCAAGTAACAGTTTATTTATAGATTTTTAAGCAGTCGCTGGAGCCAGATCTTTCACGC
This sequence comes from Asterias amurensis, assembly GCF_032118995.1. Classification (NCBI taxonomy): domain Eukaryota; kingdom Metazoa; phylum Echinodermata; class Asteroidea; order Forcipulatida; family Asteriidae; genus Asterias; species Asterias amurensis. Next base: position 8,376,993 of record NC_092651.1, read on the forward strand.
ATCGGCCTATTGCTAATGCTGGACCTTTCATACGGCCCAGTATCTTGACAAACTGCAAGGAAATGCTACAGGACAATAGCAAAATGTCGTCTTCATTTACATGTCAATAAGAAGAGTCCCTGAAACCATTGCTTGTACTTACCATTTCGGCTAAATACTAGCAAGAAAATGCTTACTTTTATTTATAAAGCAATTACTATTTTTTATTTATCCGGCCCATTGGGCCTGCGTCACAAAACAAATGTCTTGCTCCTTTGCTGCGTTTATACGCATGAAAAGTTTTATCTGTTGTAGGACGCACAACAAAACAGGCTTTGAAAATAAGAGAATAAACGGGTAGGACGAGTTCTTACACAGCCGTTTAAAGCCGCCATTCACAAATGCCCTTTTGTTACAAAACGTGTGAAAAATACAATTACAGACACTATGATAGTTGAAAATTTTAGGTTTTAACTACTTTTTTCAAAAACTTTGTGAAGAGTCTGATGAGCGTGGGTTGCGTGTACATGCGGGCGCTTGGAAATAGATTTTGCGCGTGCGCTTAAAAGTACATTGCGCGCTGTTACTAATAGCTATGAATTGCGTTCCGCGTGATAATCTTGCACTCCTGTCATGCGGAAGCCAGCCGGTTATAAACACTGGTCATTATCAACCGTTTAAACACACCCACATGCGCTTACCACCAATAAGAGTAGAGAAACTGTGTGGGGTATTTATGGATATCATTTTGTTTCAGAATTTTTTTAATCATGGGTGTGGGCCGATGTTAACTGCATATATACCAACTGAGAGCGTTTTGACAACTCGGTAAGTGGCAAGAACATTTGTGCTGCTTCAGCAATACCTAGAGACCACAGTGACTATGTACGTAAACCACTCTCGCTCCTGGTCCCAGGTCGTGAGTTAAAGTGATTATGTTTTTTTTTTTAATATGTCCACACACAGTCAACAGTCATCGTGGAGGACTTACACCGGATGTCATTCTGTCCACACAACGTGTTAAAAGATAAACCGAACTGGTTTAGACTTAGACCGTCCCAGAGATGATTAGGCTGGGGCGACTAGTGAAATTTACTACTCGACCAGTTTACTACTCAATAGTTGCGACTTCAACACTAGTCACAAGTAATTTTTAATTCCCAACCAAGATGCATGCAGTGCCTGAGGATTGGATTGAAACGATTGAAGGATTTTGCCACTGATTGTTTTTCTTTTAAAAGTAAGTTATGTTGTTGTGGATAGTAGTGAGTGACACAATTGGTTCACCTAACAGGAAGTCACAACTATTTTTGTAGTAGGCCTATAGTTGTGGGCGGCATGATTAACCAACTATAAGCAATCAATAGTCGCGACTTCGATACCAGTCGCATTGGTCGACCAGGCTTTCATGACGAACCTGTTGATAGTTGTACATCAGGAATAAATGTTTATTGTTTAGCAATTTTGAGAACATGCAGTGGTGTCACACTGTCGTAGGCTGCTGTAAAAATCAGTTAGCAATGCACCAAACTTCTTATTCTACGGTGAGTTGCTTCAATGTTATGTACTTGTACACCAGTGACGTTAAGTGTGAGGATGGGAAGGCCGTTGGTTTCTCTTTAAATAATACTTGATATAGCAATCTGAATTGGGGATCCAATAAGGATGAGATCTAGTTTAAAATTTACATTCATAAATACCTCAGACGACAGTTTCGCTATTCTTATTGGCGGAGAGCGTGTCACGTGGTGGTGTTTAAATGGTTAATAGTGACCAGTTGGAGCTCTGTTTATAACCGTTAGTCTTGAGGCAAGACGTTTCTCGTGACGGGCAATGCGGGCGCTGTCGGTGAGTTGGCTGCGACGTGTGTGAAAGGAAAACGGGAACGTCTTGCACCAAGACTATATGCGCACGAACGAATACGGAAACTGTCGGAAATAGGCGTCTCAGTCATAACAATGCAACACACGGACGTACAGAGCTCAAGAACGTCGGAAACAGATAAGTTTTACACAGTTTCTTACTTTATCACGCCTTTAACCAAAAAGGCATTTATGGGAATAAAAGAGTAGTGACTCGTTCTTTAACGGCCGTTTAAAACCTTGCAGGGTTGTTGCCGTGTGACGGCAACGACCCTGCATGCTTTTTATTCCCTTAGTAATCATCTATAATCATGTTATTCATAATGCCCAGTTGCGCATCCATGCAACAACGTGAGAAAAATGTGGTTCTTAGGGAAAACCTGAGGAAGTATGCCACTGTGCCTCATAGCTCAGTTGGTAGAGCATCTGCCTGGAGTGTCAGGGGGTCTTGGGTTCAAATCCAAATGAAGACCATCTGATTTTTCTCTCATCCCATGTTGGTAACAATGCACGTAACGTTCAAATGATCATTAGAAAAGGTGGTCTAAATGCATTACAATGGAAATCTCTGGTCCCCTTCAGGTCTATAAGATTGGTAATTAAGATCCTAAATCACTCTATTGTCCCTTTCATCGCCTTAAGCTCGGTTCATACTTTCTGCAAATGCGAATCAAATTTTGAAGTCACATGGCTGTTTTTGCAGGGAATGTTTCACAGGAGTTGAACAGTTGTCTAGATTTTAAACAAATTTCAATACAAGTTGAACTTGCGAATTTTGCATTGCGAAATTGTGATGTCAAAATTTGTTTAGCATTCGCATGGAGTATGAACCGGGCTGTAAAGTAACCAAAGTCTTTCTCTGAAATTGCCTTAACATATCTGTTGCCCATCAGGGACATCTCTGACACAATAAAACTCTTGTAGTGTGGGCGTGAATCAGGAGATTCATTTAACCCCTTAGCCTTAATGATGAAATATAACACCATTCTCTAAGGGGTTTCCTTTGCATACTAACCCATACATAACCCATAATTATTCTGAATAAATTTAGTTCCATACGGTTTAATTTACAACATTTATCATCTTCTCTGGGATCTCTATTGATCATTTTAAAAACAATTAACCTTTCCTTGTAATGTACACTGTATACATGTAACTCTTGAATGTAAACATAGCAAATAGTTGATGTGCAATCAGTTTTCTAATAGATCGTGTGTCAGGTAATGGCAGACATGCAAACAAGGAAAAAACATATTTCCATAAGGAAAATATAGACTTTAAAAACACTGGACACCTTTGGAAATTGTCATAGACCAGTATTCTCACTTGGTGTATCCCAACATGTGCATAAAAAATGTGAAAGTTTGGACTCAATTGGTCATTGAAGTTTCAAGAAAATTATGAAAGAAATATCACCCTTGTTGTACAAAATAGTGTGCTTTCCGATAGAAATAAAAGGCTTCTGGCCAGAAGTCTTTTATTAATTTAGTGAGAAATTACCTCTGTCTCAAAAACTACATTACTTCAGAGGGAGTCGTTTCTCAAAATATTTAATACTATCAACAGCTTTCCATTGCTCATTACCAAGTATGGTTTAATGCTAATATATATTTTGAGTAATTACCAAACATAATAATAATAATAATAATGAAAATTTATAAGGCGCCGGTATCCGCCATGACTGACGCTCATTGCTCACTAACAAAAAGAAAAGAAAGAAAAGAAAAGAACAACAAATTAATCACAAATGGTGAGGAAAACAGGTGGGTTTTTAAGCAGGATTTAAATACAGTCAATGAAGAAGACTGACGAATTTCAAGGGGTAGATTGTTCCAGAGTTTGGGAGCAGCATGTGAAAAGGACCGATCTCCCCAAGAGTGACTGGTGCGGGGGACAGTAAGTTGCAGGGCGCTGCTTGAACGAAGGCTACGTGACGGTAGATGTCGACTGATGATGTCTGTCATGTAGTCCGGTGAATTTCCTTGAAGTGACTGGAAAACGAGAATGAGGATCTTTAAGGCGATGCGATCGATGATAGGACAGTGCCTTTAAGGCTTGTTAAACCTACATGTAGTGCCCGATTTTCTGTATTTTCTTGCTACTGAGTACACATTTTACTTTTCTTTCAGGGCAATCCGACTTGACAATCAAGCTGAATGAAAAAGACTGCGGAGATTCATTCAAGAATAAGAAGTCACAAGGTAAGGATTTTAATGTTTTTGAATGTTTTGTTTCTTAGTACAAATACTTCATACAAATTCATCAAACTCATTTTGAGGAGAGGTAAGGGATCCCTCTTGGTTAACAACATTTTCATATACCAATTGTTCACTTATTAAAAAAAAGTGTATGACAAAAATGTTGTTCTCGTCCCCCCACTATTCTCCATACATGAAGTGTTTATAACGAGCACAGAAATGTACTGTATTTTAAGAATGTACACATTTTAAACAGACAAAACTGTAATTTCCTTTGAACCATTGATTGCTCTGGACCTCTATTACTGTCACTGAATGATTTGTTTAGATTTGCTCTTGATCCATATTACTCTTAACGAGTGATTGGTCTCTTTGCTCTTGAATCCTTGTACTATCAACGAATGATGACTCCTTGTACTGTCGATGGTGTCTTTGCTCATAGCCCTTATCAAATAATTGGGTGCAGGATGAAGGACTGTGGTTGAAGCATTAGGTCTGATCGCACCAATAGAATTATCGGCAGACCAGAGGTCTGGAAATCAAATTTGTGGAAAATGACTTCTTTCTCGAAAACTACGTTACTTCAGAGGGAGCCGTTTTTCACAATTTTGTATACTATCAACAGCTCTTCATTGCTTATTACCAAGTAAGTTTTTATGCTGATAATTATTTTGAGTAATTACCAATAGTGTCCAGTGCCTTTAAAACACAACATTTCTGTTTTACAGAAAAACACATCTTCAAGATGACATTACAATTACATCTCTGAAGGACACCTTTGACACCCGAAGTCAACCACTAAGTCCAATGAGTGTCATTATTGAGGTAGCGCCTAAATCATCAGTGTCATGTCTTCACTAAGGCCTGAATAAATATACTAAAGCAGAGTCAACTATTAGTTGGATGGACGGCTGATTGTGATCACTGGAAACAAGGTACACAAATTAAAGTTACATTTAGCACTTATTTTGGACACAAAATGAAAAAAAAAAGAGACATCAGTTTCTAGTGTCAGACACTCGATTCGTGATAACTTGACGTTTCGATGCACTTTAAGCGATCGATTAGCATTTTTGCCCTTGCCCTATTTACTGTAATGTTTGCATCTCTGTAATGGCAGGACAAATTATGTGTGACGGCACAAACTATTTTCATTGCTGAAAAGTTTGTGTCTCTGTAATGGCAGGAAAAATTATGTGTGACGGCACAAACTATTCTCATTGATGTAAAGTTTGCATCTCTGTAATGATAGGAAAAATTATGTGTGACGGCACAAACTATTCTCATTGATGTAAAGTTTGCGTTTCTATAATGGCAGGAAAAATTATGTATGACGGCACAAACTATTCTCATTGATGTAAAGTTTGCGTTTCTATAATGGCAGGAAAAATTATGTATGACGGCACAAACTATTCTCATTGATGTAAAGTTTGCATCTCTGTAATGGCAGGAAAAATTATGTGTGACGGCATAAACTATTCTCATTGATTTAAAGTTTGCATCTCTGTAAGGACAAGAAAAATTATGTTTGACGGCACAAACTATTCTCATTGATGTAAAGTTTGCATCTCTGTAATGGCAGGAAAAATTATGTGTGACGGCACAAACTGTTCTCATTGATGTAAAGTTTGCATCTGTTATGGCAGGGAAAAGTATGTGTGATGGCACAAACTATTCTCATTGATGTAAAGTTTGCATCTCTGTAAGGACAAGAAAAATTATGTTTGACGGCACAAACTATTCTCATTGATGTAAAGTTTGCATCTCTGTAAGGACAAGAAAAATTATGTTTGACGGCACAAACTATTCTCATTGATGTAAAGTTTGCATCTCTGTAAGGACAAGAAAAATTATGTTTGACGGCACAAACTATTCTCATTGATGTAAAGTTTATATCTCTGTAATGGCAGGAAAAATTATGTTTGACGGCACAAACTATTCTCATTGATGTAAAGTTTGCATCTCTGTAATGGCAGGAAAAATTATGTTTGACGGCACAAACTGTTCTCATTGATGTAAAGTTTGCATCTCTGTAAGGACAAGAAAAATTATGTTTGACGGCACAAACTATTCTCATTGATGTAAAGTTTGCATCTCTGTAAGGACAAGAAAAATTATGTTTGACGGCACAAACTATTCTCATTGATGTAAAGTTTGCATCTCTGTAAGGACAAGAAAAATTATGTTTGACGGCACAAACTATTCTCATTGATGTAAAGTTTGCACCTGTAATGGCAGGAAAATTTATGTGTGACGGCACAAACTATTCTCATTGATGTAAAGTTTGCATCTCTGTAATGGCAGGAAAAATTATGTGTGACGGCACAAACTATTCTCATTGATGTAAAGTTTGCATCTGTAATGACAGGAAAATTTATGTGTGACGGCACAAACTATTCTCATTGATGTAAAGTTTGCATCTGTAATGACAGGAAAATTTATGTGTGACGGCACAAACTATTCTCATTGATGTAAAGTTTGCATCTCTGTAAGGACAAGAAAAATTATGTTTGACGGCACAAACTATTCTCATTGATGTAAAGTTTGCATCTCTGTAAGGACAAGAAAAATTATGTTTGACGGCACAAACTATTCTCATTGATGTAAAGTTTGCATCTCTGTAAGGACAAGAAAAATTATGTTTGACGGCACAAACTATTCTCATTGATGTAAAGTTTGCACCTGTAATGGCAGGAAAATTTATGTGTGACGGCACAAACTATTCTCATTGATGTAAAGTTTGCATCTCTGTAATGGCAGGAAAAATTATGTGTGACGGCACAAACTATTCTCATTGATGTAAAGTTTGCATCTGTAATGACAGGAAAATTTATGTGTGACGGCACAAACTATTCTCATTGATGTAAAGTTTGCATCTGTAATGACAGGAAAATTTATGTGTGACGGCACAAACTATTCTCATTGATGTAAAGTTTGCACCTGTAATGGCAGGAAAATTTATGTGTGACGGCACAAACTATTCTCATTGATGTAAAGTTTGCATCTGTAATGACAGGAAAATTTATGTGTGACGGCACAAACTATTCTCATTGATGTAAAGTTTGCACCTGTAATGGCAGGAAAATTTATGTGTGACGGCACAAACTATTCTCATTGATGTAAAGTTTGCATCTGTAATGACAGGACAAATTATGTGTGACGGCACAAACTGTTCTCATTGATGTAAAGTTTGCATCTGTAATGGCAGGGAAAAGTATGTGTGACGGCACAAACTGTTCTCATTGATGTAAAGTTTGCATCTGTAATGGCAGGGAAAAGTATGTGTGACGGCACAAACTATTCTCATTGATGTAAAGTTTGCATCTCTGTAATGACAGGACAAATTATGTGTGACGGCACAAACTGTTCTCATTGATGCAAAGTTTGCATCTCTGTAATGATAGGAAAAATTATGTGTGACGGCACAAACTATTCTCATTGATGCAAAGTTTGCACCTGTAATGGCAGGAAAATTTATGTAGACGGCACAAACTATTCTCATTGATGTAAAGTTTGCATCTCTGTAATGATAGGAAAAATTATGTGTGACGGCACAAACTGTTCTCATTGATGCAAAGTTTGCATCTCTGTAATGATAGGAAAAATTATGTGTGACGGCACAAACTGTTCTCATTGATGTAAAGTTTGCACCTGTAATGGCAGGAAAATTTATGTAGACGGCACAAACTATTCTCATTGATGTAAAGTTTGCATCTCTGTAATGATAGGAAAAATTATGTGTGACGGCACAAACTATTCTCATTGATGTAAAGTTTGCACCTGTAATGGCAGGAAAATTTATGTAGACGGCACAAACTATTCTCATTGATGTAAAGTTTGCATCTCTGTAATGATAGGAAAAATTATGTGTGACGGCACAAACTATTCTCATTGATGTAAAGTTTGCACCTGTAATGGCAGGAAAATTTATGTAGACGGCACAAACTATTCTCATTGATGTAAAGTTTGCATCTCTGTAATGGCAGGAAAAATTATGTAGACGGCACAAACTATTCTCATTGATGTAAAGTTTGCGTTTCTATAATGGCAGGAAAAATTATGTATGACGGCACAAACTATTCTCATTGATGTAAAGTTTGCGTTTCTATAATGGCAGGAAAAATTATGTATGACGGCACAAACTATTCTCATTGATGTAAAGTTTGCATCTCTGTAATGGCAGGAAAAATTATGTTTGACGGCACAAACTATTCTCATTGATGTAAAGTTTGCATCTCTGTAAGGACAAGAAAAATTATGTTTGACGGCACAAACTATTCTCATTGATGTAAAGTTTGCGTTTCTATTATGATAGGAAAAATTATGTGTGACGGCACAAACTATTCTCATTGATGTAAAGTTTGCGTTTCTATTATGATAGGAAAAATTATGTGTGACGGCACAAACTATTCTCATTGATGTAAAGTTTGCAGCTCTGTAATGGCGGGAAAAATTATGTGTGACGGCACAAACTATTCTCATTGATGAAAAGTTTGCATCTCTGTAATGGCAGGAAAAATTATGTGTGACGGCACAAACTATTCTCATTGATGTAAAGTTTGCATCTCTGTAATGGCGGGAAAAATTATGTGTGACGGCACAAACTATTCTCATTGATGTAAAGTTTGCATCTCTATTATGATAGGAAAAATTATGTGTGACGGCACAAACTATTCTCATTGATGTAAAGTTTGCATCTCTGTAATGGCAGGAAAAATTATGTGTGACGGCACAATTTATTCTCACTGGTGTGACGGCACAATTTATTCTCACTGATGTACAGTTTGTGTCTCTTTATAAACACAGGAGAAAGTCCGTATGACAGCATAGGTTTATCCTATTGCTAAAAGCATGAACATTGGTTTGTGGAGGCATAGTTTCTCCTTTTTGGTAACACCAAAGTTATGATGAAGTGTATAATGAGAGCAAAAGTTTTTCTCATTGATGTTAAGTTTGTGTCTCTGTAAATACAGGAGAAACCCTGTACAACAGCATCTCTGTGATAACAAATTATTGTAAATTAACACACAACACTATTGTTTTACAGAAAAACACATCTGCAAGATGACATTACAATTACTTCCCTGAAGAACTCCTCAAAGTCATCAAAAGATCGGTAAGGGACTACAACAAATATTGGCAAGAGCTTGAGCGGTTTATATTACAGGGTAGACCTGGAATTACAAAAAGGACACGGAAGCCATCTGTTGCCCCTGGTCTTGGCCTTGGTGCCCTTGCAAAAGGTTCCTATTGACTTTAAGATTTTCCAATGGAAGTGCCCTTTACAAAATGAAATTGACCTTTCCCGCCCAAAGAAAAAATTCCAGGACTGAAGAGGTCTGTACACTTTTGGTTATGACCGAAAATTATTTGTAATAAAAATTTACGTGGTAAGAAGTACAGCAGCTTTGGGTAGTATAATGCCGCTTTGGTAAAAGATGTCGCTTTTATTCCCCAAAATTGGAATATAAGAAGATTATCGAGTGATAACACATTTCAGATTGTGTATTTCTGCAGTGATTTTTCTTCCTGCGTGGACATCAAAAATGCGAAATTGGCTCAGGTTAATTTTATCGTATACAACTACGTCTTAAAGGATTAAAACATGATTTTTCTTTTCACAGTCATATGACTCGGGAGGGATTTGAACCCACGACCCTTGCCATTCTAGAGCAGTGTTTTACCAACTAGACTACCGAGGTTGCCCGGTAGCCAGAGGCAGTTATAATCCTATATTTGGCTGCGGGTAAAAACAATCGAGCGGTTCGATGGTAGCAATTAAATTTGATGTCACATGTCATGTGTTTAATTTACATTATGTATTTTTTAAACCACTATTAGTAACCTAGAATTTGGAAAAGCACTAGAGTCGATCAGACCTTTGAAATTTGGCCTAGGTTTTAGTAATGACCTACTGAGCATGGAAATTAGCTCAATTGTTTGACTCATTTGTTTGTGTTTTTGTTTTAGATAAACGACTACATCCTTCCATACATGTAAAGCTCCTGTTGGAGGTCATGCCAAAATCATATAAACTACCAAGATTTGAATATGGGACCAAAGGTATGTGACTCTGAGAAGAAAACAAATAAACATTCGTAAATACCTCAGACAGAAGGTAAATGGCTCTGAGAGGAGAACAACAAATGCTGCTTAATCATAGCCCCCCCCCCCCCCGAGACTGAATTATATATCATCTTACTACTGTTGATAGTTATTGACAAACACAAAAACACACTGTTGTCGTCTTTTGTAAAGTTGTTTCTCTTTGTAGGCTGTTCCTCAACAAGCTCCACTTTTTCAAACATGCCTCCACGTTTTTGATAATGATATGTGCAAATAAACATTGCTTTGAAATTTAAATTACATTTGATTAAAGGCAGTGGACACTATTGGTAATTACTCAAAATAATTATTAGCATAAAACCTTTCTTTGTAATGAGTAATGGGGAGAGGTTGATGGTATAAAACATTGTGGGAAACGGCTCCCTCCGAAGTGCCATAGTTTTCGAGAAAGAAGTAATTTTCCACGAATTTGATTTCGAGACCTCAAGTTTAGAACTTGAGGTCTCAAAATTAACCATCTAATAGTACACAACTTTGGGTGTTTTATTCTTTCATTATTTTTTAGCAAGTTTGATGACCAATTGTGCTCAAATTTTCACAGGTTTGTTATTTTATGCATATATGTTGAGATACACCAACTGTGAAGGCTAGTCTTTGACAATTACCAATAGTGTCCACTGCCTTTAACAAAGCAATGAATATAAAACACAAAAGACCCTTGGAAATTGGAAAGGATGGATTTTTATCAGAAAAGTGCATTCAATTATACCTTATGTACCCTCGCCTCTCAAAAATAGCTGTTATGTTACAGTGTGAGGGGAAACTAAAACAATGGAAATACAATCCAAACTGATGTCTAATGTTGATAGAATTCTTGTTAAAATCGAGTGTATAACATCTTAGAAAAATTTCTTCATTCTGTTGTATTGCAAAAGACACTTCTTTTATGATATGTGACGGGTTATATTTTCTCTTTGTTTCCGTTTCTAGGCGTGTTCACTTACTTCGCCCATCTCCAAGACATTGCTTCTGGCAACAGGTTCTTCATTCCTTAAATACATTTTCTCTTTTTCCATTTTTAAGGTGTGGTTGCAACAGTTTCTTCATTTTTCTATGTGTGGTTGCTTACTACTCCGCCCATCTCCAAGACATAGCTCAGTACCCCGACCTCAAGATGAACCTCTTCCACAACTTCAAGGAGATTGGTAATGCCATCATCTTGATGAAGATGATGGAGCAGTGTATTGCCGTTGAGGGGGGCCTGTGATCTTCTCCACGCTTCACCGTTCCAGAACATCATCCCAAAGCCGCATGTCAAATGTAAGAACCTTTCTGTTCCGAGTTGATATTAGTGGTTTGTTTTTCTCTAATTGGTGTTAAGAGAGCATCTCAGAGTGTAAAAGAACATTCCCAGTTCCCATGTATACACCTGGGTTAAGAGAAACATTCATCGTTCAGTGCCTTGCTCAAGAACACAGTTTCCAAATGACCATTAAGTATCTTGCCTGACAAAAGAAAGGCCTTGGAATGTACAAGGTTACATAGTCTGTACTGAAACGTTGGGGGTGGGGGGGGGGGGGTGTTTATACAAGCGTATTTCTTACATCAGCCCTTGTCAGACAAAGAGGGTTGGCTAGTTGGGTGGAGTTTATTGGATATACGCGGAGGGAGCCATTTTATGTACACTAAAGAGTTTGGAGTGTTTATTACCAAATTTAAAGGAGAGTTTATCTCGTCTAACTTTAAAGGGAAGTTACATGTTTGGTAATTGTCAAAGACCAGTCTTCTCACTTGGTGTATCCCATCATAACCATAAAATAACAAGCCTGTGAAAATTTGGGCTCAATTGGTCATTGAAGTTACAAGAAAATGATGAAAGTAAAAACACGCTTGTTGGACAAATTTTTGTACGTGCTTTCAGATGAGAATAAAAGACTTCTAGCTAGTCTTTTATTATTTTAGTGAGAAATTACCTCTTTCTCAAAAACTACGTTACTTCAGAGGGAGTCGTTTCCGACAACGTTTTATACTATCAACAGCTCTCCAATGCACGATACCAAGTAAGTTTTTAAGTTAATATTTGTTTGTTTTGAGTAATTACCAAACGTATACCTTCCCTTTCAGAGTTTCAATTTTAAGCTTATTACAAATAAACTAGTAAGATCTATGACTGCTAAGAACAATAGAAAGAATAGTTCTGTCTAAATTATCTATCTTGTTGCAACCAAACAGCAAATTGCTGATGCCAGAGAGGGTGACATGCTGACGAGGGAGAAACTGTGTTGCGGACTGACCATGTTTGAGATCATCCTACACCGCATCAAGGGATTCTTATCCGACACCATTCTGCAGGGTCCTGAACCAGCAAAGGGTGTCATGATCATCGATGAGTGTTCTGAGTTCCATAGATTGTGGAGTGCCTTCCAGTTTGTCTACTGCATTCCACTCAAGGAGCATAACTTTACATCTGAGTAAGTTAAGATCAAGTTTATAGACCCATCGATATGCGCAAGTGCTGCACCTTCATTGCTGGGGTGTTGGCATCGCAAAGGCCTGAAGTTTCATGGAGCCCATAGCCTATGTTGCCTGGTCTTGGCAATGGGGCACTGTCCTTTGTAAAATGAAAATGGCCTTGCTCTCTCAAAGATGAAATTCCAGGCCTGACCTTAAAGGAAGTGGACACTATTGGTTATTACTCAAAATAGTTATAAGCATAAAACCTTGCTTGGTAACGAGTAATGGGGAGAGGATGGTAGTATAAAACATTCTGAGAAACGGCTCCCTCTGAAGTGAAGTAGTTTTAGAGAAAGAAGTTGTTTTCCGCGAATTTGATTTCGAGACCTCAGATTTTGAATTTGAGGTCTCGAAATCAAGCATCTGAAAGCACACAACTTTGTGTGACAAGGGTGTTTATTCTTTTATTATTATCTCGCAACTTCGACGACCAATTGACTTCAATTTTACACACGTTTGTTATTCTATGCATATGTTGAGATACACCAAGTGAGAAGACTGATACACCAAGTGAAAAGACTGACCATTAGTGTCCAGTGTCTTTAAGGATCTGTTCATAAAAACACAGGAAGTCGTCTGTATGTAAATTAAGTTTCTTTCTCCACGATTCACACAATTTCCCTCACAGAAATTACATGAATAATGTATAACTTCCTTTTTAAACAACTGCAACTAAACAGAACCTGAATACTGCAATCTTGACCAAAAAATACTGCTGATGTAATGGATTTCAAACCCGACCAAGCAGTTTTCAATTATATCACACTTAAACTCATCTAAGCATTGTTTTCAAGATTAATTGATTTCTTTTCTTAGTTGCACTCGATGTGGTCAGTTCTACATTGTTATGTCATGCTGTGCCGTAGTGAAAATTGTGTAAATCGCTGAGCAAGAAACTTAATTCACAAAAGAAGTCATCCCAGCAATGACAGTTCAGCCTGCATTGCTTGCTCATATAATCGTAAACTTCATGACATGTTTTTGTGTAGTATGAATGTGTACAGATCTGTTTTCGAACTAGGTGGTAGCTCTGAAAAGACTTTGGGCTTAAGCACAAAAAGCTAAGCACAAACAAATTATGTTTACCAAAACAAGATTACCAGCCAAAGTACAATCACTTATGTACAATCTGTGACTGATATCCTGTTAAGGTTTGCTAAGCAGACAAATTTTATTTTTTGCTCCAGCAGCTCAACGAAATTGGGCCCAGGTTGTCTTACCATTTCAGCAGCATGCTCTAGCTATTATGCTGGCCAAAATGGCAATATGTTCATTTCAAATAAATGCATTTGATATCATCCTTATGCCTTTGTTGACCTTATGCATTTAACATTATTTGAGTCAGGCGTCCTTGGCTTGACTTGGAAAGACGGTCGCTCATTGGCCTATCCTGTGCACTGGGCCACTGATCGCTGTGTGTCATAAAATGTGGCTTTTTCAACTGCACCGAGTCCTAGTCACTTATAAATAATAATAATAATAATTTGGGGGGCTAATCATCCTCATTCGCAGCTAAGAGCTGAATTGCGAAGAACGCGGCTACAACGTGTTCAAGAAGCAGGCATGCAAGGGCGCCTTTGGCTGCCAGCCACATCAACCCATCCATGACCACGGATCGGAGCACAGCCAAAGATCGAAAATCTTTTGATGTTTTGAGGGAGGAAAACCGGACGGTCTGGATAACCCTCGTGGCACAGCAGAGAACCAACGCACAACTCAACTTACATATGGCCCTGGCCGGGAATCGGACCAGGGTCACCTTGGTGAGAGGCGAGCGCTTTACGAACAAGCCGACCATGCCATTTGCTTTGATGATTTCACATCTCTGATTCTACATTTTGTTCACTCAGGGAGAGCTATGGTGAAGGGCTGAACTGGGCCGGCTGTGCCTTGATCACTCTGCTTGGACAACAGAAACGCTTTGAAGCACTGGATTTCTGCTACCACATCCTACGAGTGCAGAAAGTGGATAGTGTAGATGCAGACATCAATGGCATTGTAAGTTTACTTCAACATTCAGTAACAAACATTGAGCTTGGCCTCAACCAACTTCATATTTACCCAATAGACATTATTAAATAATGACGTTACCATACCTGTCTCACAACATGGCGTGTGGGTGTGCAATAGAAATCAAGCCAGGAACACTGCGTTCTTCTTTGATGTACGTGCTTAGACGCGCATATGGCCTGCCACTTTCATTGCAACAAAGGGGTTATTCGATACGGTCTGTAGTCATTTACATTATACATAAGTATATTCTGTATATTTTATGCCAGTATATTTTGCCATTCAAAAGATGTGTGTGGGCATGTCTACTATTGATAACCGAGGACATTAACAAAAGGGATCCGGGAAGAAGTCACACCAGGGACAGTCCTCGGTAGATTTTGTGTACAAAACCATCGCGACGTCTGAAAAATAAACTGTCGAAACAATTGGGAGAACAAAGTTCTACACCATAAACATGCGTGTGTTTGTGTGTGGGTTTGTATCCACATTCAAACCGGGACCTATAACAAAAGGGACAATGGGTACACGGTTGCTGTCACAAAGAAAAACAATAGAGTCCATGGTTGCTATCACAAAAAGTTGAACAAAGGAGGGACCACTATTGTGTGTGTAAAATATTTGTTGAAGAGGTAGTTGTGTGTGTAAAATATTTGTTGAAGAGGTAGCTTTGTAAAAAGTTGCCTATTTTTGCTCAATCTGTTCTTGTATTCTTTACATTCACTTTCTTTCCTAATTAGAGATTGAAATAATTGTTGATGTAATGAACATGTATTGACTTTATGCTTTGATTTGTTATCTTTCATTTATAAATATAAGTTTCTGAATTGGTCATTTGTCAGCACCACAAATCTGAATTTCTATCTTGAATCCCAGAGGCAGGTGACAAGTCACTTAAAAACTGTTGCAGGTGACTTAATAATTGTTAACCTGTGTCACCCGTTTTAATAAGTCAAGTAAGCCTGGGGGACTTGTGAAATTTACTACTGGACTAGTCGTGCCTCAAGTAGTTGAGATTTTGACACTAGTCGCGACTAATTTTAATTCCCAAGATGCTTGCGGCATATTGTTTGCAATTATAGTAAAATTCTGAAAGGATTGAATGTTTGTGTCATTGATGTCTGATTGTGTTTCGTAAGGATATTTTGTGAGTGACACAATTGGATTACCAAACAGGAAGTCATAACTTTTTTTGTAGTTGTCGTGGCCACATGTTTAACAGAGTAGTTGAAAAAGGGTCGTCGCAACTCGACTAAGCACTCAATAATAAATAATAATAATAATTAAACATAGAAATCACATAGAAGTCAACCATGTCCCTAAGCGCTCTTGAGAAAAACACAACAGAATACAAAGACAAGATGTACTGGGTAACCAACATAATGGATGAATTAAATGTTAAATAAGTGTGTCTTTAAAGCAATCTTAAACTTAATAATGGAGTCAATATTTTTTGTGTGTTCCGGGAGATTGTTCCATAAGGTTGAGGCAGTGTGAACGAAGCTGCGTTCACCATATGATTTGGTCATCACTGGTGGAATAACAAACAACTTTTTTCTTAAAAACATAAAAACATTCGTATGCTAACAACAATATTTTGAATGAAATGCGAGAGTGAATAGGTAGCCAGTGTAAGTATCTTAGAATAACAGACACAGATTCATGTTTCCTAATATGATAAATAATACGAGCTGCAGAGTTCTGCACAACCTGCATCTTTTGCACTTGACGAGCTGAAATCCCAGAAAGAAGGCTATTGCAAAAATCAAGATGACACACGACCAAAAAAGCATGAATCAAGCGTTCAGTAGTGTGTTTATCTATCAGGTTGCGAATTTTCCCAATTTTGTGAAGTGCAAAAGATGCTGATCTGCATTTCTGTGAAACAAAACTGTCCATAGTGAAATTATCATCAATTATTGCACCCAAATTACGACACTTCCTGACAGAATTAACCTGTGTGCCATCTAAATCAATGAATGATATGTGATCTGTGAACGAAAACGGGAAGATATGTGAAGGAATTCAGTCTTGTTGCTATTGAGCTTAAGACCGTTGATTTGAGACCATTCCTTTATTGCTTGAACACAGTCAACCATCTGAGTAATAACATCACGTGCTTCTGAATGTTTAAATGCAATATACAATAGTCTTGACGTCATCACTAGTCGCACTATAGTAGCACTAGTCGCCCAGGCTCAAAGCCATTGTACACTTTCTGAACAGAACAAAAATTAAAAGTTCACAGAATTACAAATAACTTACGGAGTTTACAGAAGGTAATGGTGAAAGACTTCCCTTGAAATATTTTTCCATGAAATGCTTTACTTTTTGAGAAAATATTAAAACAATTGTCAATTCTCGATATCGAGAATAACAGATTTATTTTAAACACATTTCATGACACGGGGAAACGTGCAGAAAAAAGGGTGGGTAATTTTCCCATTATTTTCTCACGACTCCGATGACCGATTGAGCTTGAATTTTCACAGGTTTGTTATTTTTTATATAAGTTGTGATACACGAAGTGTGGGCCGTGGACAATACTGTTTACCGATGTTGTGCGATTGCTTTAAATGCAAGGACCATAACCTCTTATTTGTACAGTATATAATATTTTCCACATCAAAAGTCTATCCCAACCATTCTCTATGTGCCATTGCTGATAAGAAATACTGTCGCCTTTAAATCATGTTCTAACTTTCTTGATGGTTTTTCTTTGATAGCCTATCGGACGTCTCGTAGACCGCATCCGCAAGTACCAGATTCTGAACAACCAAATCTTCTCTGTCCTGAACAAGTACCTGAAGGCAAACGAGAGTGACACCACGCCTGTAGAGAAAATACGTTGCTATCAGCCACCACTTCATCAGTCAGTCATTGATGGAGGAATGTAAAAAACAAAAACAGAAATGATGGAAGACTGAAGAGGCATGGTGGAAGGGCACTAGCAAGGATGTGCAAATGAAGTTTTTCAACATGATGTAAACTGAAAAATAAGGCATCTTTAATAACAGAATGTTTCATAAGACACACACATGCCAATATCTGGCAAATGCCTTGATGTGATGTATTGAAGTTTTGAAGTTAGGACAGTCCCTCTATTTTGTACTCAAAGTTGGGGGAAAACAATCCTCCCAAACCAAGAAGTTCAAGTTCAAAATTGTCTTCAACTCTTGTACCCCTCAACTTAGAGGTTGTACCCAAAGTCCACCAGCAAACTGACAGTCCTATTTGTATACAAGCTGTCTCAAAATAGTTGTTTGTTTTGTATATATAGAGGAAACAACTGATAAGGGGGGTTGCATAAGTAAGAACATTTTGTGTATGCACTTGTATGTTGCTTCTTGCCTGTTTCTTAACATTTTGCAATTTGGTTATCTAAAAGACAGAAAAGTTTTGTAAATGATATAAAAGGAATTGCTATTAATTTGTTGTTAATCAAGCCTGCTTTTAATGATAAACAGTAGGTTCCTTTTATTTATTATTTATTTTTTGTTGGGGGGGGTGTTAACTTAATAACAAGATGGCTAGAAAGGTAAAAATCTTGGGACGGAAGTTTCTTTAAATTCACCTTTTAACATAAATGGAAAGGTAAAAAAGGTATGAATATGTGTAGCATGTCATGTATAGTATTTTTCGAAGAAAAACAAATCATATTCGGCCCCAAGCTGTGCCCAGCCGGCCAGCATTATCAAACACTTTGATATTTCTAGGTTTTGTGTGTGTCTGGCCGGCCGGCTGATCAGGGCCCTGTCATGTTTGTGTGTGTGTAGACCTGCTATGTATTCTCTTAAGACATGTGTATGATGCAGGCCTTGTGAGAACTTGGCTTTACGCTCTGCACTCGCCTATTGTATTAGGGGGGGGGGAAACAGCCCTGTCCTAGCAGGCCTGAAAGCAATTGTTAACTATGATGATCAGTGTTGAGTGTCTGCTACAGATGGACGTATTATTGGGAATCTCACTTCTCAAAGCACTTGTTAGGCAAAAAGCCAAAATCCATAGACCCCTTTACAGATAGGAAAAAACAATGCATTCTGGGATAGGAAGCGATGTTTTGGGATGTTCGTCACGCATACAACGTGCATAGCTTACTCGCAAACTCTCCCAAAATGCATCATAATCACCACTTCCGGCCTATCTGTAAAGGGGTCTATGTAATGTCCTGACTAATTGTTAGTATAGTGAAATTAATTCATCAAGCATATATTTATATTAAAGACACTAGACACTATTGGAAATTGTCAAAGACCAGTCTTCTCACTTAGTGTGTCTCAACAAATGCATAAAATAACAAACCTGTGAAATTATAAGCTCAATCGGTCGTCGAAGCTTTCATTTCTTAATGAAAGAAAAAACACCCCTGTCACACGTAGTTGTGTGCTTTCATCATGTGCTTGATTTGGGGATACCTCAAATTCTAAATCTGAGGTCTCCAAATCAAATTCATGGAAAATTACTTCTTTCTCGAAAACTACTTCACTTCAGAGGGAGCCATTTCTCACAATGTTTCATACTATCGACAGCTACCCATTACTCATCACCAAGAAAGGTTTCATGCTAATAATTTTTTGAGTAATTACTAAGTTTCCACTGCCTGTCATCATATCCATTTGGGCCTGGTTCTCAGTGCCTCACTTTTGTTTATTTAATTTCTTCCACCCATTCCTTTTTCAGTATAGGTTTATTCGGTCGAATTCGGCAAATGAGCAGCAAGTTTCATTTTCATGCGTTCGAATTAAAGCTGTTTTGCCCGCTGTTCAATTTAGCGAACCGTCATTCTTTTTGTTGAAACACGCCTCAAGAAGCGTCTGCGAATTTGAATGCTGCTTTGATGAATTGTTAAATTGAATTAGTATTAGTATTAGTGTTAACTATGATGATCAGTGTTGAGTGTCTGCTACAGATGGAAGAATTAAATCAAATGACGCAACATTAAATTTGACTAATCACAAAACGAAATCGAATGACCCTTTTCAGTAGAATTCGATTTGGTGCGAAATCTGGTTAAATTGGCTGCTCATTTTACCGAAATTGACAGAGAAAACCTTTACTTAAAAAGCGAAATACCTATATGGCCCGTTTACACAAATAGGTTTAATAATACTTGAACATATTGGCAACTTTTGTACACTACAGTAAATAACACCTGTGCAGTAGTTGCCTTTTAAAAGGTTAGAGTTCGGTGAAGGTTTTTACTATTTTTTATTATTAATAACAAACTTTTGTCTAGCATACATGGTATAAAGTAGTATCGCATCAGATTTTGTATTGATATAAGTTTAACCAATTCTGCACGGTACATTTGTAAATACAAATGGCAATGTAAATGTATGGATCTAGAAGTTGACAATAAAGAGAGTGGTTTATAAACTACCAAGCTTCAATGGTTTCAGGCATGGTTCTTCACAAGCAATTTTGATTTTACCCTTACACTGATGTGTGTTAGCACTGAATATGCTGTACTGAAACTTTCCCGAGTTCTGTGAACAAAATTACAGGCTAACCCACACACTTTGCAATTCTAGAGCAGTGTCTTACCTGTAAAAGGTTTTACATATAGTTTGTATAGCTGAACTATTCAAAGCATTGAGGAAAGAAACAAAGCAAGTCATGGGGGTCCGTACTTCTTTGTATGCGACAGTGTTTGTTTGAATCTATTTGTATCTATTGAATTCACAAGCCTCAAACTGTGACACCAGATGATCAGGCAAGGGTTGTACCCCACTAAATAAGGCAAAAACAGAGAGAGTGTCAAGCTCATTAATGTCTTGTAGACCCTAAAAACATCCTATATTAAACAGGCTTGAGAGCCCCAAGCCGTTTCTCACAATGTTTTATCCTATCAGCAGCTCTCCATTGCTTGTTACCAAGTAAGTTTTGTTACTAACAATTATTTTGAGAAATTACCAATGGCGTCTGGTACCTTTAACTTAGCTCCTCTGATAATAATGCTCCTATGTCCTCAAGTTATGAAATTAAGGTTACTCAATCAAAGGTCCACTAAAAGCTAGCTCAACAGTTTTAATGTATTTGGCTCCCCAAGAAAAACAAATATGTATCTCCACAGATCCCAAAGATTGATGTGGACAATCCAAACAAAGTAGTGATAAGTTTACAGAACGCACACTCCAGAAATAATATTATTTAAATAGCTTAATACCTCAATGGCTTTCTGAAAATCATTGTAGGGCATAAAACCAGCGCGCAGAATCACATTTTGTATACAGGTTTGAATACTATTATTTCTGTTAACTTGTCACTACTTTGTTACACTGGATAATTATTTGAGGGTTAAGTTCTATCAGATTTCGTTTATGGAAAGAATTGATTACAATTCTGCTTGATCTGCTCGATACTGTAAAAAAGAAACACTTAAGAAAAACGAGGCCAAACAGTTTCATAGAGCACAAAAAGTGTTATTTCTGTTGTTGTTTACGATCTGAGCCTTTGAGGGCGTTCGGCGCGGTTAGAAGAGGGTACAACAAGCAAGCGAAGTGGAGGGGTGGGGGGGGGGTAACCACAAGCTAACACGTGACCTCATTATTCAAAACACTCGTCTCGCTCGCGCTTACCGAAACTGCTCGGGACTAAGGTCAATTGTGTTTCATTAAAATCTTGTGAATATTATACACGTTATTAAACGTTCAAAAATATTGAATTTGGCCTCCCCAGCTACACGCTCAATAATGTAACTTGACCTTCTCCATGTTTGTTTTGTCATTAAGGCCAGCTTGAATGTTAATTACATCGTTATTTCGGACAGTGGGGGAGCAAAATAGTAATTTATTTGAGCAGTTGTTGTTTGAAATGTTCAAACTTGGCGCGTTCACAATGAGTATCTACTGACATTAGGCTTATGGTTTTTGGGCGGATTTGTGGATATCTCGGCTGGAAGTGGGGTAAGTTTCGGAAAAGTTTCGTAGTGCCACCACTTTTTCATTCGATATGAAATAATACAGTATCTGATTACTTTGATGAGATACCTCTTTTTGTAAAAATGAGTGAACAAATTTGTGACGCCATACGGAAAGTTATCCTAAATTTCCAGCGTAAACATTACGAAGTATATTTAGAGAAAACAAAACGAAAACAAAAACCAACACTTTTTACAGATGTCGAGCTCCGTAATTTGCGCCAATTACGTACTTCCATCATCAGGCGGCGTGTAAATGTAAATGTACATGTAGATATCCATCCATGAAGTGAACTGATATTATGACGTCACGGCGGTACCCGGGCGAAAAAATACCCACAATTCACTGTATGATGGAGTCTCAACAGAATTCAATGGCGGATCATTTTTTGACAACATTTTTAAGGTTAAAATCGACCTTTTTAGAAAATTAACTGACACAATTGCACCTCTACATGAAAAAGCAACATCTACTGCGCACTTAGGGTAAGTTTTTAAAGTATATTGTATGTTATTTCGCTGGATTTTTGAGCATTTTGTTGTTGCCACCTAAACTGTTATGGTTGATTTAAAATCGGGCATGCTTAGCCCAGGTTGGACACATCCGTTGCAAGCAACGCGATGGAGTCCAGGGTATAAAGGTTCCGTACCATTGCGAAAAAACTGTAATATTTTTTTTTAAATATATCTACTTAACTCAGGAAGCTGAACTTTTCCTCACATGTTCCTTGTAGTTGGAACTCCAAGATCGTTTTATTTAAAATTGTTGATTTTTTTTCCTTTGTTGTTCATATTTAGTGAAAAGCAAATTGAAATTGACATTTCCCACTCGCACGGCGAGAACGGACTTGCTTGTAAACACTTTCTTGCATTGAGCACTACCGCCCTCTCGTGGCGGCTGGAGATGTGATAGTTGCGATAACGTAACCCTCCTGCCGACGGCGTAGCCGGAGGGTTACGAGCCGCTTCAATGGATTCAGGGCGAAATGGTCAAACACGTACAATTTCGACAGCTAGTCAGCAGATTCGCTCCATTTTTACCACTTTTAAAAGTCATGACAGAAATTCTAGAAACACGAACTTGATCCTCAATGTGTAATGAATCAACAAATCTTAAGTTTAAGAAAAATCTGTGCCATCATAAACTTTCTCCTGCGTTTAGAGAGACGCAAACATGATCTACATGTATAACGGAACAATTTGTGCTGTCACACAGACTTTCTCCTACTTTAAGAGAGACACAAACATTACACCATGAAAATAACCTGAACCATCACAGACTATCTCATGGGTTTAATGAGAAGCCAACTCTAAACACTCGTTGACAGCAATTGGGGTCAAAAGCAAATATTGTTGACAGAAATTCACATTTGTCAATTGAAGTTGGAAGAGAAGAATTAAATATGAAAATAAATAAAAAGTCAAATGCATTTTTTCATGTTTTGGGAAACTTTTTGAGGCAGTACTGTCACAACAGGATACAAATGCCCAATTTTGTTTTCAACAGAAATAAAAGACCAGTGTTGGCCCTAGTCACAACCGTAAGGGAAATATTCGGAGGCCTGGCAAAACCAGAGAAAAATGTTGATTTTAGGGTGGAGTTGTATCCAGGTGGGTTTTCAGTAGGTTAACAGGAACAAGTGGTGCCACCACTTTTTCACTCATTTTTACAAAAAGGGATCTCATTGAGGTATATAGATACTATATTATTTCATATCCCAAATGAATAGTTTGCCTGTAGAGTTTTTCTTCACATGTAATCTAGATAGTACTTTATGCATGTTACATCGGTTTCAGGATAAAAGCAAATAATATTATTTAAAACTTAACTTGGTTGAGTGACTTCAAATTTCTCAGTGTATGCCTTTTGATATGAGTCAGACTTTACAAACTTTTTTCCTTTTTGCAGTGTTAGTACCCATACTCATAGCCTCCGTTGACACAACTTAAGTGTAAGAGAAGCAATTTTGTTGTTAATAAAACATTGTAAACACTAAATGTCAACACTTTTGGATTACAGAAAAACACTTCTGCAAGATGACATTATAATTACATCTCTGAAGGACACCTTTGACACCCGAAGTCAACTACTTATTGAGGTAGCACCTAAATCATCCGTGTCATGTCTTCACTAAGACCTAATTAAATCCAAAGCAGAGTCAACTATATTGGATGGATGGCTGATTGTGATGGCTGGAAACAAGGTACACAAATTTAAATTCTATTTTAGCATTTTTGTGGGACCTTACATGTTAAGAAAAATGAAAAATAACTTAAGACCTGAGCTTTTTGTGTCAGACCCTTCACAATTTACCAACTCGATTCGAGACAACATGACGGTTGGATGGACTTTTATCAATCAATTGGTATCCTCGCTCTTTGCTATCTTGCCAGTGAATGGTTGCCACCTTTGCTCTTGACCTGAATTACTGTCAACAAAAGATTAGAGTTTGCATCTCTCTAAACCCAGGAGAAAGTCTGTGATGGTACAGATTTTTTATTTTGGTGTAAAGTTTGTGTCTCTCTCGAAGTAGGAGAAAGTCTGTATGACGGCACAAATTGTTCTTTTATAGATGTTGAGTTTGCATCTTTCTAAACCCAGGAGAAAGTCTGTGATATGTGATTGCACAGATTTGTTATATAGGTGTAAAGTTTGTGTTTCTCTCAAAGCAGGAGAAGGTCTGTATGACGGCACAAATTGTTCTTTTGAAGATGTTGAGTTTGCATCTCTCTAAACCCAGGAGAAAATTTGTGACGGCACAGATTTTTCTCATTATTGTTAAGTGTGTATCTCTGTAAATGTATTTACAACTGAATATTATGACTGTAGATTTTGTCTTCACATGTCTGCCTATTAGGAAGGTACTTTATGCGAAGGCCTTACATTTTACTTTGGTTTTTAGGTAAAAGTAAATTATATTCAAAACTTGGTTTGTGTGAATTGGTTTAAACTTCTGAACATATGCCTTTCGACATGAGTCGGACTGTACAAACTTGGACTCTTTGCCTTTTTGCAGTGTTGTTATACTCGGGACTCCTACGGCCTGAAATTAATCTCGAGTTAAATTCAGCATCTCAATTTGCACAAATTTAATGTAAGTAAAGCAAGTTTTTGGTTTATAAAAAACATTGTTAATTATAGATAACACTTTTGTTTTACAGAAAATCACTGCTGCAAAATGACGTTACAATTACATCTCTGAAGGACACCTTTTACACCTAAAGTGAACCACTTAGTAAGATGAGTGACATTATTGAGGTAGCGTCTTAATCACCAGTCTCATGTCTTCACTAAGACCTGACTAAACATACCCGAACAGAGTCAACTAAACTGGATGGATGGCTGATTGTAATGGCTGGAAAGGTACACATATTTAAATTTGATTTTAGCACTTTGGTAGTACATTACACGCCTAGAAAAATGAAAAATAATATGAGACATCAGTTTTTGGTGTCAGACACTTCATGTTTTACCATCTCACAATTTGAGATAACTTGACGGTCGGATGCATCTTTATCCATTGGTATTTTTGCCTTGACCCCTATTACTGCAAATGCAGAATTGGTATCTTTGCTTTTGACCCCTTTACTGTTAACAAATGATTGATACCTTTCCTCTTGACCCAAGTTTCTGTCAACAAATATTAGAGTTAGCATCTCTCTTAATCCATTAGAAAGTATGTGATGGCACAGATTTTTGTCATTGGTTTAAAGTGTGTGTCTCTCTCAAGGCACGAGAAAGTCCGTGTGACGGCACAAATTTGTTTTCTTCAGATATTGAGTTTGCGTCACTCTTAACGCAGGTGAAAGTTTGTGACCACACAGATTTTTCTTATTATTGTAAAGTTTGCATGTTTCTGAGTGAAGAAGAAAGTCTGTTTATAAAAAAAATATTCTTATTTAAAACACAACAATTTTGTATTACAGAAAAACACATCTGCAAGATGACATTACAATTACATCTCTGAAGGACACCTTTTACACCCGAAGTCAACCACTTAGTACGATGAGTGTCATTATTGAGGTAGCACCTAAATCATCCGTGTCATGTTTTCACTGAGACCTGAATCCAAAGCAGAGTCAACTATATTGGACGGATGGCTGATTGTGATGACTGGAAACAAGGTACACAAATTCAAATTTTATTTTAGCCGTTTGGTAGGACCTTACATAACAAGAAAAATGAAAAATACCTTGATGTTCTTCAAAAGTGTCCCTCTGACTTAAAAATATTCCAATGGAAGTCCCCTTTGGAAATGAATATGCCCTTGCCGTTCAAAGATGAAACTCTTGGCCGGTTTTCCCTGATAACTGTCAAAGATCTTAATCCCTTGCTGTTGCGTAAGTTTTGTGTAATTGCTTTTTAACCACTATTGCTGTTGACAAAGAACTGGTATCTTTGCTCTTGATCTTTTGTAACATCATTAATTAGGTGTTCGGGCCAACAGCCCGGAACGCCTCTTATTAGGTGTTCGGGCAACAGCCCGAACAACTCATTGATTTTGTTCGGTTTTTTTTTTTTCTTTTTTTTGGTTTTTCTTATTCTTTTCGCTGTCGATTGTCCGCAAGAAAAAGCATAGTTGCGAAGCTTGCATTAAGTTGAAATTTTGCACACAGGTAGACAATAACCAGTAGATGATGCAAAAGTTGTAGCGTCACGACGACGTCATCAGTTGACGAGATACACTAATTCAAAGTTTATTATTTCAAAAAATCATAACTTTTGATCTACATGAGGGATTTTTACAATCAATACATCATCGGAAAGGTCAATAAAAACTCCGTAAACGCGTCACAGACATGACCCCATTTTGATTTTGTCTTCCGGCTCAAAAGAGAGGTTGAAAATTTCAAAATTCATGTATAAAGAACTACAAAATTCCCCCATTGATTGCGCGTAAAGATTTTACGATTACATGTACACGTACTTTGTCACCACGTGTAAGCATGCGGTGCATTGCTGTCACCACGTGTAAGTATGCGGTGCATTGAGGAGCATAGTCACGCACTGCACCACGTTTTGATCGTTTTAGTCTGCGTTTGAGGCGTTCTCAACATAATGTCAGTTTTCTTCAAAAGTAATTAATTAGTTTTATCTACGACCATACTGCGTTGATAACACCGGTTCTCGTCCGGTCACTGAGGTTAAGCAAAATCGGGCCCAGTCAGTATTTCGATGAGAGACTGAGGCGACCAAAATTTGTACTGTTTATTTTTGTATTTATTTTTTTCTCCTAAAAATAGCCTCGTTTTTAGTCTGTTTTCAAGGCGTTTTCAACAAACATTTCCCTTCCGGTTAGTTAGTCTCTTCCCCAGTCGTCATTATGCATTAAGCTCCTATATCCTCATCCACAAAAGCTATTTTGACAATCTATACATCATATGAAAGGGCTTTACGTACTTAGTCTGTTTTCAAGGTGTTTTCAACAAACATTTCCCTTTCGGTTAGTTAGTCTCTTCTCCAGTCGTCATTATGCATTAGTTCCTATGTCCTCAACCACAAAAGCTATTTTGACAATCTATACATCATATGAAAGGGCTTTCCTTACGTAGTCTGTTTTCAAGGCGTTTTCAACAAACATTTCCCTCCTGGTTAGTTAGTCTCTTCTCCAGTCGCCATTATTCATCAGTTCACGTTTTCTCAAACACAAAAGCTATTTTGACAATCTATACATCATATGAAAGGGCCTCACGTATTCCACAAAAATGTGTATGTTGGTGACCTTCTCTTGACTTTTTGACCTTTTTAAACTGGAAGAGCCTGTAAAATGCTTTGAAAAGGCAGTATTTAAAGGCTTTTAGGTTGAAATGTACACTTTTTGATGCTTTTTCCATAAAATTATTACACATCGAGAAAACTGTTTGGTTTTGATTTCTTTGAAATTTGATGGGATATTTACAATACTTGTTTCATTTATTCAAACACTGACCCAACAATAGCCGAACACCTAGTGTTTGTTTTTACAAACACTATATCTAGTTTTTGTTCGTTTTTTTTTTATTGATACTTCTTCTTCTTCTTCTTCTGTATGTCCCTTGTCCCCCTACAAAAACATCTTTCCAAACATCGTATGAACTTGAAACTTCACACATAGTTAGATATTTATTAGGAGAAGAAACCGTGTGAGTTACTTCATGATGACGTCATCAATTCTTGAGTTATGAATATTCAAAGTTTATTAATTCAAAAAATCATAACTTTTGATCTACATGAGGGATTCTTACAATCGAAACACCATCGGAATTGTTATTGAAAACTCCGTAAACGCCTCACAGACATGACCCCATTTCGATGTAGTCTTCTGGCTCAAAAAAGAGGTTGGAAATTTCAAAATTCACATCTAAAGAATAGAACGTAAATCCCCATTGGTATGTGCATAAACATTGCACGTAGGCATACACACAACGTGTAGTGTATTAGTGGTGCAACAGAGTCACGCTCCACTGATCATCCATAGAGCGCGAAAAAGCTTCATGAAGAATAGTCTTCCTTCAAGGCGGTTAAAACATACATGCCCATTACAATCTTTTCAACAGTCGTCAATATTTCCTAAGTTCATATTTCCAAAGCTACATAAGCTATTTTTTACAATCTATACATCATATGAAAGGGCTTTACGTACTTTACAGAAATGGATATGTTGGTGAACTTTCGTTGACCTTTTGACCTGTTTAAACCGGAAGTGACTGTGAAATGATTTGAAAGGGCGTTGTTTAATGCCTTTTAGGTTGAAATCATGGAGGAGTAAAGAAATATACATCCTTTGATGCTTTACCATCACAGCATACAAGTCTGGCAAAGGTCTGGTTTAAAACAAATATTACCGATGACATCACCAAACATCTTTTACTAGAGTAATCAGGTTGTTTTGACAGTTTTTGCAGTTTGAATCATTTATTACAAATCTTGAGAACAAAGCAAGGTGTAACTATTTGTTTTTTAATCCAGGCTTTTACTCCCGGTAACCGAACACCTTGAGTTTGTCCACAAACTCTCAATCTCTAGTTGTGTGATAAAATTCGCCTTGCCCCTTTTACTGTTTTCAATTGATTGGAATTTGTGCTCTTGACCCTTATTACTGTCACAAATGATTGGTACCGTTGTTCTTGACCCAAATTACTGCCAACGAATGATTGAAATGTGTGTCTCTCTAAACCCAAGAGAAGTTCTGTAAAGGTGCAGATGTTTTGTCGTTGGTGTAAAGTTTGTGTCAAAAATTGTTTACAAATTATTATTATTATTATTAAAGTGTCTTAAAGCCATTGGACCCTTTCTGTACAGACGAAAAAAGTTCACAGATTTACAAATAGTTTACAGGGTTTACAGAAGGTAATGGTGAAAGACTTCTCTTGAAATATTAGTCCATGGAATGCTTTACTTTTTGAGAAAACGGTAAAACAATATAAATTCTCGTTAGCGAATTACGGATTTGTTATAAACACATGTCATGACACGGCAAAACGCGCGAAAACAGGAGTGGGTATTCCCGTTATTTTCTCCGGACTCCGATGTCCGATTGAGCCTAAATTTCCACAGGATTGTTATTTTATATATAAGTTGTGATACACGAACTGTGGGACTTGGACAATACTGTTTACCGAAAGTGTATAATGGCTTTAATAAGGGAATCAATGTGTGATGAAGAGGTTTTCAACTAGTGGTTTAATCCCCACGAGGCCTGGTTCTTGATAATTTTACCGAGACGAAGTTGAGGTAAATTATAAAGAACCAGGCCTCTAGTTAAAAACCGATTCAACACACTTTGATTACCATTCATAAATACCGTTTCGGTCAAAAGGTTTTTTTTCTACACAACACCCCTCCAGTTATGAAATGGTAAAGCCCTCCGCCACCCTCGGGTAAACAACTCCTTATAAGGGAATGCTGTGTGCGTCGCGTGCATCGCGTGATGTGGCACAACCGTTTCAGCCAATGCTCTCCACCAATAGGAATGAAGAAACAGTCTTATAAGAACAGGGGCAAGGTCGTGTGTCACGCCCACGAGTTAACACTTTTTGCAGGTCATGAACAAAGGTTTATACACACCCACGTGACACGCTCTCCACCAATAGGAATAGCGAAACTGTCTGAGGTATTTATGAATGTTTGTTTTCATTTGTAGACTGGACGTGAAGAAGAACCCAAAACTAACCTAAACTGCTACCTAGCTATTTGGCTCAAGATTTGCACGAATTTGCCTGGGAGTGTTTGATCAAGACAGATGTGACATGCTATCAACAAGGATGAACAACTTGTACGACATGTGATAATGGAACAGTAAGCTTCCTTTTGAAATTTTTCATGGATTGAGTCAAACTATTAATTTGCATATACCCTATGATGCCAGGCTATATTGCTCCCTTAACCACAATGGGCCACAAGACTTCCACTTTTCTCTTAGCTACAAGTAAAACCTTGATATTCAGCAACAAGCTCTGACGAGTCTTCTTCAGCTCAGACAAGGGCAAGCAACAACGAGGGGGCATCCCGTGGGACCAGTGGGCACAAGGGGACTGCTCTGTCGGCGGTCTAGGCCTTGAGGTTTCGAACCACCTCAATGCCTGTTAGGGAGGCCGTCTTTAACTAACCCCCATTTACGGTTTTTCCTTCACCACTTTAATGAGCTTATTATCTACAGGTCAATTCTCAAAGCCACACTACGTCACACGAATATGCATGAGCTCTACTCAAACAGGCTGGGGCAGTGGCTTCAACAAAAGGACCAATTATCGGCACCTTTCTGCTGAGATCATTAGAAATTGAGACCCAACACTTTGATTACCCTGCTTTGATATGTCTGCTCGCTTCACCGGACAAGCCCTAATCCGCTGTATACAATAGCCAAACACCTCCCAAACTTCTCTTGTTGTCCCATTGCTTATTCAGATGTTAATCCCCCTGGCAAGGGAATGGGGTTTTAATGAGCCCTTCGGCCAGAGCATGACCTCTTGGGCGCTGTTATATTCATGATTTAAGCAATCCTTTTGTAAGTGTTCACTGAGTTAAAATCTGCCGGGATCCGGCGGTTTACGGCGGAAAATGGGGGTTAGTTAAAGACGACCTCCCTTAAACACTGATGGGGCACAATGCCCGCCAGCACTCTCCGGCACAGATAACGGCGCAAGCCATCCTGGTTTGTACCACAACGCTGTGGTCATGGCGTATGTCAACGACCAGGGCATCCGGCCGATGCCTCTCTTTGGGTTGGATTGTCACAACAGAATGATCCCCAGCCCTCGGTCGGCCCATTCGCTCTCTCAGTTGAATGACCGGCTCCCGTGTGTGCCTGTCACATAGCAGTTGTGTGGGGCCAGGAACATCTTTTAACCAACCTCAATGCCTGGAAATGCTGACAGAGCCCAATGCCCTCCAACACTTTTGGGGCACAGGTAATGGGGCAGGTCATCGTGGTCATTTCATAATGCTATGGTCATGGCGTATGTCACCAGGGGGCATCTGGTCAGACCAGGGGGCACCAGGGGACAACTCTGTAGGTGGTCTACATCCCAAGAGGGGAGAATGTTTCAGTGGATGCCTCTCTCGGGTTGAACTGTCCTGACCGAATAATCCCCTGGCCCCTGCTGGCCAAGTTGCTCTTTCAGTCGATTGACCGGCTCCCATGTTTGCCTGTGGTAAAGCAGTGCTATAGGGCCAGGGCAACTTTCAACCTGCCTAAATGCCTGGAAAAGCTGACAGGGCGCAATACCCTCCAGCAGTTTCGGGCACAGATAATGGGGCAATTCATCCTGGTAGGCTTCATAACGCTATGGTCATGGCGTATGTCAACCACCAGGGGGCATCTGGTCGGACCAGGGGGCACCAGGGGACCGCTCTGTCGATGGCCTACATCCCAAAAAGGGGAGAATGTTGCGGCCGAAGCCTCTCTTGGGTTGGATTGTCACGACAGAATGGTCCCCCTCTTTCAGTCGACAACTGGCTCCCGTGTTGCCTGTCACATAGCAATGGTGTCGGGCCAGGAACATCTTTCAACCCACCTCAATGCCTTGAAAAGCTGACAGGGCGCAATACCCTCCAGCACTTTCAGGCACAGATAATGGGGCAAGTCATCCTGGTATGTTTCATTACGCTATGGTCATGGCCACCAGGGGCATCCAGTCGGACCATGGGGTACAAGGGAACCGCTCTGTGGGCGGTCTACATCCCAAGAGGGGAGAATGTTGCGGCCGATGCCTGTCTTTGGGTCGATTCCCTCCACAAAATGATCCCTGGATAACCCAGTTGCTCTTTCAGTGGATCAACTGGCTCCATGGTCATGGCGTATTTCACCACCTGGGGGCATCCGGTCAGACCAGGGGGTACCAGGGGAACCACTCTGTCGGTGGTCTACATCCCAAAAGGGGAGAATGTTGCTGCCAATGCCTCTCTTGGGGTTGGATTTTCACTACAGTATGGTCCTACGCCCCTGACCCCGGGTGGCCAAGTCGACCTTTCAGTCGACGACTGGCTCCTATGTTTGCCTGTCACATATAGCAGTAGTGTGGGGCCAGGAACACCTCTAAACCCAACCTCATTGCCTGGAAATGCTGACAGGGCGCAATGCCCTCCATCACTTTGGGGCACAGATAATGGGGCAAGCCATCCTCGAATGTTTCAACAACGCTATGGTCATGGTGTATGTCAACCACCAGGGAGCATCCGGTTGGACCAGGGGGCACAAGGGGACAACTCTGTCGGCGGTCTACATCCCAAGAGGGGAGAATGTTGCGGCTGATGCCTCTTGGGGTTGGATTGTCACAACAGAATGGTCCCCTGCCTGTCCGCCCAGTCGCTCTTTCAGTTGATCGATCGGCTCCCATGTTTGCTTGTCACACAGCAGTTGTGTGTACCAAGAACATCCTTTAACCCACCTCAATGCCTTGAACTGCTTACAGGGCGCAATGCCCTCCAACACTTTGGGGCACAGATAATGGGGCAAGTCATCCTGTTACGTTTCATAATGCTATGGTCATGGCGTATGTCAACGACTAGGGGGCATCCGGTTGGACCAGGGGGCACCAGGGGACTGCTCCGTCGGTGGCCTACATCCCAAAAGGGGAGAATGTTGCAGCCGATGCCTCTCGTTGGGTTTGATTGTCCACGACAGAATGGTCCCCCGCCCCTGACTCCGTGTGGCCAAGTGGCTCTTTCAGTCGACAAATGGCTCCCATGTTTGCTTGTCACACAGCAGTTGTGTGTGCCAGGAACATCTTTCAACCCACCTCAATGCCTGGAAATGTTGACAGGGCGCAATGCCCTCCATCACTTTCGGGCACAGGTATGGGGCAGGTCATCCTGGTCATTTCATAATGCTATGGTCATTGTCATATGTCAACCACCAGGGGGCATGTCCGATCGGACCACGCGGCACCAGAGGACTGCTCTGTTGGTGGTCTACATCCCAAGAGGGGAGAATGTTGCGGTCGATGCCTCTCTTGGGATTGGATTGTCACAAGGAATGGTCCCCTGCCCCCCGTCGGCCCAGTCGCTCTTTCAGTCAATCGATCGGCTCCCATGTTTGCCTGTCACATGGCAGTTGTGTGGGGCCAGGAACGTCTTTTAACCCACCCCAATGCATTGAAATGCTAACAGGGCGCAATGCCCTCCAACACTTTCGGGCACAGATAATGGGGCAAGTCATCCTGGTACGTTTCATAACGCTATGGTCATGGCGTATGTCAACCACCAGGGAGCATCCAGTTGGACCAGGGGGCACAAGCGGACCGCTCTATCAGTGGTCTACATCCCAAAAGGGGAGAATGTTGCGGCCGATGCCTCTCTTTGGGTTTGATTGTCATGACAGAATGGTCCCTCGCCCCTGACCCGGGTGGCAAAGTGGCTCAGTTTTACGAATGGCTGCCGTGTTTGCCTGTTACATAGCAGTAGTGTGGGGCCAGGAACATCTTTCAACCCACCTCAATGCCTGGAAATGCTGACAGGGCGCAATGCCCTCCATCACTTAAACGGAGCAAGCCATCCTGGTATGTTCCAACAATGCTATGGTCATGGCGTATGTCAACCACCAGGGGGCATCCGGTTGGACCAAGGGGCACAAGGGGATCGCTCTGTCGGCGGTCTACATCCCAAAAGGGAAGAATGTTGCGGCCGATGCCTCTTGGGGTTGGATTGTCAACAGAATGGTCCCCTGCTTTCGGTCAGCCCACTCGCTCTTTCAGTCGATTGATTGGCTCCCATGTTTGCCTGTCACATAACAGTGGTATGGGGCCAAGAACATCTTTCAACACACCTCAATGCCTGGAAAAACTGACAGGGCGCAGTACCCTCCAAAATGTTGCGATTGATGCCTTACTTGGGGTGGGGTGTTCCTGACAAAATGGTACCCTGCCCCCGGCTGGCCCAGTTGCTCTTTCAGTCAGATGACCAGCTCCAGTGTTTGCCTGTCACATAGCAATGCTGTGGGGGCAGGAACATCTTTCAACGCAAGAAAATGCCTGAAGATGCTGACGGGGCGCACTGCCTCAAACACTTCTGGACGCAGATAACGAGGCAAGTCATACTGGTATGTTCAAACAATCTATGGTCATGCCGTATGTCAACCACCAGGGGGTGTCCCGTCGGACCATGGGGCACCAGAGGACCGTTTTGTCGGCGCTTACATCCCAAGAAAGGAAAATGTTGCGGCCAAAGTCCTATCTAGGGGTTTGATTGTCCGGACATAATTCTCCCCTGCCCCCTGGTGGCCCAGTCGCTCCTTCAGTTGCTCTTTCAATTGATTGACCAACTCCCATGTTTTCCTGTCAAATAGCCGGGGTTTGGAGCCAGAAACACCTTTCAACCCACCTCAATGCTTGGAAATGCTGATTAGCTGCAATCCCCTCCAGCACTTTCGGGTGCAGATAACGGGAAAGCCATTCTGGCATATTTCAACAACGCTATGGTCATGGCATATATGTCAACCACCAGAGGGCGTCCGGTCGGACCAGGGGGCACCAGGGGACCGCTCAGTCGACAGTCTACATCCCGAAAAAGGATAATGTTGCGGTTGAAGCCCTCTCTCAGGGTCGGATTGTCACAACAGAATTGTCCCCTGCCCCTGGGTCTTTCAGTCAATTGACCGGCTTCCATGTTTGCCTGTCAGAAAGAAGGGGTGTGTGGCCATGAACACCTTTCATCCCACCTCAATGCCTGGGAATGCTGATGGGCCGCAGTGCCCTCCAGCACTTTTGGGCATGGCACAGATAACATGGCAAGCCATCCTGGTATGTTCCGACCACGCTTTGGTCATGGTGTATGCCGACCACCAGGGCCAGTGGGGCACCAGGGCTTTTCCCAAGAAGGGAGAAAGTTGCGGCCGAATCTCTTTCTTTGGGTTGGATTGTCGGGGATTGTCCCAACAGAATTGTCCCCTGCCCCAGGATGGCCCAGTTTGCCTTTCACAAAGCAGCGGAGTGGGGCCTTGCACACCTTTCAACCCACCTCAATGCCTGGGAATGCTGACGGGTCGCAATGCCCTTCAGCACTTTTGGGCGCAGATAACAGGGCAAGCCATCCTGGTATGTTCCGACAAAGCTATGGTCATGGCGTACCAGGGGGCACCACATCGGACCAGGGGGGCACTGGGGACCGCTCTGTCGGCAGTGTACATCCTAAGAAGGGAGAACGCTGTGGCCGCACACCTCTCTACGGGTTAGACTGTCCCGACAGAATTGTCCTCTGCCCCAGGGTGGCCTAGTCGCTTTTTCAGTTGATCAACTGCCTCCCATGTTTGCCTCTGCTGTACAGCAATCAGCTGCCAATCTACTGTGCCAGGGGCAACGCACTGTCCTTGCACTGGGTTGGGCTGCTGTCCCATCCTCCTCATTCCATGGGTGTCGACCAAGATCGAGCAGGGTTGTCCTGATTGCCCTGTTCTGGTCACGACAGCAACTTATTGTAGGGGGATGTTTATTACCTATCCCCCTGTATGCAAGTTGGTCACATCATCCGTTAACTATGCAAAACTCACTTCGAACTGCTGAGCAGCGCCACATTGCTGAACTTTTTTAAGGGCTCATAGAAAAGAGGACATTGTGGGCCCTATTGTATGTAAAAGTCTTAGCAATATTGCCTGGCGGCATAGGGATTATGAACATTAGTAGTTCAACTCTACCATTAAGTATTCAATCATAGATCCATCCACACTACTGTGGGGATTTAAATGCACTGGACACCATTAGTAATGCCAAAAAGCAGTATTCCCATTTTGTGTGTTCCAAAAATATGCATTAAATGACAAATCTGTGAAAATTTGGATATCACAATAATAAAAGAATTATACAAGAACAAATTTATTTATTGCACAAATTTGTGTGCTTTCAGACACATTAAAAGGCTTCAGGCCTGAAGTCTTTTACTGTTTGAGCTAGAAATTAACTTTTTTTAGAAAGCTAGGTAAGAGGGAGAGGTTTCTCACAATATTTTGTAACATCAACAGCTCTCTATTGCTCGTAACAGTTAAGTTTTTATGCTCACAATTTGTTCGAGTAATTACCAATAGTGTCCAGTGAATTTAAACTAGTAGTGTAAGCAAGCATTGGTATGAAACCATCTAGGATAGTGATGTTATCTAATAATTTGTATAGTGTGCATTGTTTTAAGGCACTGGACATGTTCAGTAATTGTTAAAGACCGATATTGTCACTTGGTGAGTCCCAACATAAAGTAACAAACCTGTAAAAAAAATTTCACTTTTGATCATCAAATTCGCAAGAGAATACTGAAAATAAAAACACCCTTGTTGCATCATTTCGTGTGCACTTTTAGATAAATAATAAAAGGGCTTCAGCTGAATTCTTTTATTATTTGAGTGCAAAATTATATCTTATCTCAAGAACTACGTTATTCGAAGAGAGCGGTACACTCTCAATATTTTTTTCTACCATCAACAGCTCTCCATCGCTCTAAGTAAGTTTTTATTGTAACAATTATTTTGAGTAATTACCAATAGTGTCCAGTGCCTTTAAAGCTGAATATTAAACATGTAAATTACTTTGTTGTCATTCTAATTGAACCCATGGATGTTTTGGTGGTACTAAGTCCTTTCGTCCAGTTGTATTAAGGCCACTTTGGGTTTTTTGTTGTAAAACGATTTCATGTCTTCGTTCGACTTTTCCAACACCTTCTAGTCAATGTTTTCTAAGAACCAGGTGTTAAAAGTTTTTAGGAGATGTTTTCGTTCTACTTTAAGAACACGCTCCAAGTTGTGAAAGAATTTTCGACAATTGGGATGTAGTCACATTCTCCTTAAAAATGCAGCTGTTATTGTCATGCAAGTTTGTCGCTTTCTCTGTCAAAAATGAGTTTGTTTTCATGTCATTATGTCATCCCTCTTCTGCTTGGTAGTTTTCTTTGGACTAAGTCATATTCCTGTAATGCATGTTTACGCAGGTCTGCTCGTTATCTTGGAACAACTCTGCATGCTCTTGAAATACTTGGTGATAAGTTGCAGTCTCTTCCAATGTAGCTTTGTTTTTCATGGAGCTTCGTCAGCATTTTCTTCCAATCTTTGGATCTTTTCTGGGGTCATTTAATGCAGATGTTTTTTTAGGATTAAGTTGCATCCTCAGCGATTTGTTGTGACCAAGTCATAATCACTCTCAACTTTACTGAATGTGTCATGTGCATCATCTTCCACAAACCCTTTTGACATTTTGTTTGGACTAAATTGTGTTCTTCAAAAATTTCACTTATGTTTCCTGCGACTTTGTGGTCAATTTTTAGCACTTCTGATAATATCTAGGGACTACATCTTATTGTTCTTCAATGAAGATGATTTGTTAGGATTAAGTTGTAGTCTCTATCACCGAAGCTCAGGTTTTCATGTGTTTATATCATCAACAACCTTTGGATGTTTTCATTGGAGTTGTAACCTACTTCAGTGTAGCTGATGGTTTTTCATGCAATCGTCATTCTCCTCGAGCCCTTTGAAAGCTTGGGACTAAATCTAAATCTCCTTCAATTCTGGTGATGTTTCCAGAGGCCGAGGCCGTTGGTCATTGGGAGTGTTAAGTTCCGAGGCCCCGCTGTCTTCGTTGGGTTTTGCTCGTGGTTCGGCCATCCCTGTCACACAGATGACATCAGGGCCATTCTCAGTAACCTCTTGTGGATGCTCTGAAAAAAGCCCTGCCATTTTTGCTGTTCTGCTATGAGCTCAAGCGAGCCCTCTGACACGTACACCATGGCAAGCGCCACAGGGGAGGTGACCTGATCTCTAGAGAGGTTTTTTTAAAGGCTTTTCACACTCAAGGTCTCCCTTTTGGGGCGTTGTGAGGATACAGTAGCCAGGGTACATACGACTCAGCCTCCTTAGGCACTGTTGAGTGACACAGTATTAGTGGGGTCTATCGCACATTGCTAGCTGTGCTCCGGAGCCCCCTCAAGGCTTGCAGCCCCTGCTGCCACAAGTCTTTAAGCCAGGGCCTATTGGCTATCGGCCAACGAACTACAGCCAGTGGGCCTGCACATGTCGGCTTCCTTTGAGTTGAAGGACGAGTCACTGGGGCACCACGAGAATGTTTTTTTTTGCCATTGGGGTATGGTTTTCATTTCCATGAGGCATCTCGTCCCCCTGATTTGGTCATCTCCGCCAAGGAGGAGGACAAGTTGGCCAGCAGTGTCCAAAGACTGTGAGACCGAGCCTGGTCCATAAAGACATAAAGGGTTCTGTCTTCCGTCTGCCCTACGGTGACAGTCCTGACCCTTGAATCACAATAAATTGCAGGTGTGTGGTCCCAAACATTGATTGTCCCACATCAATGCCCAGGAAATGTTGTCTCAAACTTCCAGACAGACATCAGTGGACGTGCGTACCTGGTGAGACGCAACAATGCCACTGCGGTGGCTTACATAATTCAACAGGGGGGCACAATAGTCTGAGGCTGGTTGTGTGCCCTAGCATGGGATCTCGTCCACTGGTGCTTACAGCATGGGACAGAACTGATGCCAATCCACATTTCGGGCGAAGGAAACTTCATAGGCGACACTCGCTCCAGAGGCTGGATCACCCCTTGTTTGATGGTAGAAACCAACCTTACACAGGGTCGAGTGTTCCAACCGCTCTGGTGGTCCTTGATCAATGTCACCAATATGTCTCTATATTGTTTGGGGAACTAAATCCTTCACCCTCACCAGATAGCAGGGTTGGAGCCTGAAACACCTTTTAATCCACATCAACGTCCTGTAATGCCCTCAAGCACTTCTGGGCGCAGATAACGGGGCACACAGTCCTGGTACGTTCTGACAACGCTACGGTCATGGCGTATGTCAACTACCAGGGGGGCACCTGGTCGACTTGGCTGTGTGCATTGGCTTGGGACCTAATACTCTGGTGCATACAGCAGGGGACCGCTCTGTCAGTGGTCTACATCCCGGGAAGGGAGAATGTTACGGCCAACACCCTCTCTCAGGGTTGGATTGTCCTGACAGAGTGGTCCCTCCGCTCCCAGGTGGCCCAGTTGCTCTTTTATTGGTTGACTGGCCCCCATGTTGACTTGTTTGCCTCTTGGATTAACAATCAGCTGCCAATCTGCTGTGCACTAAGATGGGCTGCTTGCGTATGCTTTCCGCCCATCTCCCTCATTCCCTGAGTGCTGATCAAGATCGAGCAGAATCACTACAGGGTTCTCCTGATCGCCCTATTTTGACCATGACAGTCCTGGTTCCCTCGACTGGTCAGGCTCTTGGTGCACAGGCCAGTGTTCCTCCCACAATGACCAGACATCCTGTACCAGCCTGGATCAAGAGTGAACAGCCGCACAGATTTGTCTTATAGATGATGAGTGTCTCTCTCAATGCAGGAGAAAGTCTGTATGACGACACAAAGTTTTCTCATACATGTCAAGTCTCTGTAAACGTTGGAGAAAGTCTGCGAGACGGCACAGATTTATCTTATTGATGTAGAGGGTGTGCTTTTCAACGCTGGAGAAAGTCTGTATGTTGACACAAACATTTCCCATTGATGTAAAGTTTGCATCTTCTGTAAACATGGAAGAAAGTCTGTTTGACGGCACATTGATGTTAAGTTTGTGTCTCTGTAAATGCGGGAGAACATCGTGTGATGGCACAGAAAGTTGTTATTGATATACCGGATATACAGTTTGTGTCTCTGTTAACGCATGAGAAAGTCTGTGCAACAGTACATTTATTTCTCTTAGACGTTGAGTTTGCATCTCCCTCTCAAATATGTGTCACTCTCAATGCACGAGAAAGTCCGTATGACAACACAAACTTTTCTCGTTGATGTACAGTTTGTGTCTCTATTACACAGGAGAAAGCCGGTGCAACAGCATGTTTATTTCTCTTAGATGTTGAGTTTGCATCTCTCTCTCTTGATAGAGTCTGTGACAGCACAAATATGTGTCTCTCTCAATGGACGAGAAAGTGTGTATGACGACACAAACTGTTCTCGTTGATGTACAGTTTGTGTCTCTATAACACAGGAGAAAGTCGGTGCAACAGCACATTTATTTCTCTTAGATGTTGAGTTTGCATCTCTCTCTCTTGGTAGAGTCTGTGATGGCACAGATTTATGTCTCTCCATGCAGGAGAAAGTCTGTATGACGATACAAACTTTTCTCGTGTGTCAAGTTTGCATCTGTGTAAACGCAGGAAAAAGTCCATTTAACGACACAACTTGTTCTCATCAATGTTAAGTGTGCATCTCTGTAAAACCTCTGTGTGATGGCACAGATAGTTGTTATGGATGTACAGTTTGTGTCTCTGTTATGCAGGAGAAAGTCTGTGCAACAGTACATTCTTAGATGTTGTGCAACAGAGTCTGTGACATTACAGATTTTTGTAATTGATGTAAAGTTTGTGTCTCTGTAAAACCAGGAGAAAGTCTGTTTGACGGCACCATTTTTTTGACTTATTGATGTACGATTTGTGTCTCTCTCATAGCGAGAGAAAGTCTGTTTGACAGCACAATTGGTTCACATTGATGTAAAGGCTGCATATCTGTAAATGCAGGAGAACGTCTGTGTGATGGCACAGATATTTCTTATTGATGTCCCGTTTGTGTCTCTATTAGCACAGGAGAAAGTTTGTGTATCAGCACATTTATTTCACTTAGATGTTGAGTTTGCATCTCTCCTTATGCAAGAGAGAGTCTGTGACAATACAGATTTTTCTAATTGATGTAGAGTTTGTGTCTCTCAATGCGGGAGAAAGTCTGTATGACGACACAACTTATTATCATTGATGTAAAGTTTGTGTCTCTGTTAACGCAGGAGAAAGTCTGTAGGACAACACAACTTGTTCTCATTGATGTAAAGTTTGTGTCTCTGTAAACGCAGGAGAAAGTCTGTTTGACAGCACAATTTTTCCTTATTGATGTATGATTTGTGTCTCTCTCATAGCGAGAGAAAGTCTGTTTGACAGCACAATTAGTTCACATTGATGTAAAGGCTGCATATCTGTAAATGCAGGAGAACGTCTGTGTGATGGCACAGATATTTCTTATTAATGTCCCGTTTGTGTCTCTGTTAACACAGGAGAAAGTCTGTGTATCAGCACATTTATTTCACTTAGATGTTGAGTTTGCATCTCTCCTTATGCAAGAGAGAGTGGGAATTTGCTGGTATATTTTTTTTCATCAGTTTTATATTTAATGAATTTGTTTGGTCATTCTTCAACAATGAGATGTTTTCTGGAGACTGTGGTCTTTCAGTTCAGATACTTTCTTAGGATTACGTTTTATCCATTACTGCAGCCAAGGTTTTGATGTGACTTTGTTTTCGCCAATCCTTGGATGTTTTCATAAGACCAAGTTGCAGTCCTAAGTCAATATAGCTGATGGTGTCATTCAAAGCTAATCATCAATATTCCTGAGCCTTTCGGAACTCTTTGGGGACTATTAAGTCTTATTCTCCTTGAATGTTGCTGATGTTTCTTGCAACTTTGCTGTCATTCTTATTTCACGGTGTGGATGTTTTGGTTGGGACAAAGTGTTAGTCTCCTTGAATGTTGCTGATGTTTCTTGCAACTGTGTTGTCATTCTTATTTAACGGTTTGGTTGGGACTAAGTGTTAGTCTCCTTCGATGTTACTGATGTTTCTTGCAACTGTTTTGCCATTCTTATTTATCGGTTTAGATGTTTTGGTTGGGACAAAGTGTTAGTCTCCTTGAATGTTGCTGATGTTTCTTGCAACTTTGCCGTCATTCTTATTAACAGATTTGGATGTTTTGTTGGCACTAAGTGTTGCTGATGGTTCTTGCAAATTTTTTGTCATTGTTATTAAACGGTTTGGATGTTTTGTACGAACTAAGTGTTAGTCTCCTCCAATGTTTGTGCGACTTTGATGTGTTTTGTTAGGATTAAGTTGTAGTATCCATAACAGAAATCGTAGTATCTAATTTTAAGCAACGAAACTAAAGTAAGCCTATTTGACCAATGTTTCCTATGACAATAATCTACTTTGGTTGACAGTGGTAGACGTTGACAACCACAACAACAGTTATGTCAGAATGTAGAACACAGCCCTCAACACAATCAGCGTTACCTGGAAGCGTTGAAGTTTGTATTCATTTTATATATATATATGTATTGTATTTATTAATGTACACTGTATTTATGAAGTTGGTATTCCTGCATGCGTGGTGCGCACTTTTAATTTTGCACAGCGAAATAAAATGCCTGTCGGCTGACATTGATGAAAATTTGGTGATGCTTGTTTGGAAGATAAAGAACAACTAAATACTGTCAATCAGGTCAACCTGTTGTGCGTCATTGCAACAGGGGCGTTGGCAGTATAATGAATGACAGGCAATATAGCCATACTTTGAATACCAACTTTTGCTTGTTGCATATAATTGTAGCTAATTACCTGAGTAAACCAATATAAGCATGAACATAAACAAGGCTTCCCTTAAGAGAGTGATAACTTTACAAGTCACTGGCACTAAATATGAAAGAATTGAAAGGGACAACAGTAATAGATGATTTCCATGGGGCCAACACGGGCCATAACCTAAACTGTAGGACAAATGTGTGAATTTGTCGGCAAGGTTATTGAACCAGTTTGATGTTTTCTTGTGGGTCTGTCGTATGGTCTTTTAATGGACATGTTTTCGTCGGATGGAATTGCAGTCTCCAAGAGTGGAGCTGATGGGTAGACAACTGTGTTATCGATAACCGATTGATCTTTTCGTTGAATCAAGTTGTAGTCTGGATTTATATAGTTGAGTTTATTCTTATTAATCTGGAGCCTGGTGTACTCTGTGTGACACCTGGTTGGAATGAAGTTGCATTCATTGCCAGATT
The DNA here is from genome assembly GCF_032118995.1 of Asterias amurensis. Classification (NCBI taxonomy): domain Eukaryota; kingdom Metazoa; phylum Echinodermata; class Asteroidea; order Forcipulatida; family Asteriidae; genus Asterias; species Asterias amurensis. The sequence goes on from NC_092651.1 coordinate 8,419,798, forward strand.
TGCTTGTGTTTCTTAATTGTGAGAGTTATCCCAAACTTGTTTGATGGGTGCTTTTTGAGAGGAGGTAGTTTTCTTGAATGTAGCTGATGTAGTTGTATATCTCTGTTTGATCTACTTGATTGATGTGGCCGTCATGAGTCTTCATGAGATGTTTTGTAGAATATGTTCATGTAATTGATGACACCTATGCTTTTGTTTTCTTGGGGTTGAAGCATTCTTCCAAAATGCATGTGCTCATGGGCCTTTGATGTTTTCTACGAACAAATTTGTACTGCAATAAAAAGTAGATGGTTGCTTGGGACGAAGTAACAGTCTCTGTCATGCAAGCTGGACATCCCTCTTGTTGAAGTTTTGGATGTGTTGTTGGTAGTACGTACTATGGTCTTTGAATGCGATGTAGGTATTGTTAATCATTAGATGTTTCCGAGGGAACAAGGAGTAGACGAGTACAGTGCAGGTGATGTTGTCGTTGAGCTAAGGTATACTTGAACCCGATGGATGTTGCGTTATTCTTGTACAATTTGGGTGATCTTTGTGGGGCTTTGATTGAAGCTTATGTTTTGGGTAAACTAAGTCGACTGTCTTGTACGAACTTATAGATGTTGTGATTGGATAAAGTGTAATTCTCCTTCAAGTTCCCTTATGTGTCCTGGCGATGTTGTCGTCATTCTTCTTGAACCCGTTGATGTTTTCTTGGCACTCATCGTTGTCTTTCAATGTAGAAACTTATAGTTGTTGTGTTGGGACTAAGTGTAATTGTTATTCAAGTTCCCTTATGTGTCTTGGGATGTTGTCGTTATTCTTCTGGAACCCGTTGATGTTTTCTTGGCACTCATCGTTGTTTGTCTTTCAATCTAGAAACTTATTGATATTGTGTTGGGACTAAGTGTAATTGTTCTACAAGTTCCCTTATGTGTGTTGGGATGTTGTCGTCATTCTTCTGGAAACCGGTGATGATTTCTTGGCACTCATTGTAATTTGTCTTTCAATCTAGACACTTGTAGTTGTTGTGTTGGGACTAAGTGTAATTCTTGTTCAAGTTCCCTTATGTGTCTTGGGATGTTGTCGTCATTCTTCTGGAACCCGTTGATGTTTTCTTGGCACTCATCATTGTCTTTCAATGTAGAAACTTATAGTTGTTGTGTTGGGACTAAGTGTAATTGTTATTCAAGTTCCCTTATGTGTCTTGGAATGTTGTCGTTATTCTTCTGGAACCCGTTGATGTTTTCTTGGCACTCATCGTTGTCTTTCAATGTAGAAACTTATAGTTGTTGTGTTGGGACTAAGTGTAATTGTTATTGAAGTTCCCTTATGTGTCTTGGGATGTTGTCGTCATTCTTCTTGAACCTGGTGATGTTTTCTTGGCACTCATCGTTGTTTGTCTTTCAATCTAGAAACTTATTGATATTGTGTTGGGACTTAGTGTAATTGTTCTACAAATTCCCTTATGTGTGTTGGGATGTTGTCGTCATTCTTCTTGAACCCGGTGATGTTTTCTTGGCACTCATCGTTGTTTGTCTTTCAATCTAGAAACTTATTGATATTGTGTTGGGACTAAGTGTAATTGTTCTACAAGTTCCCTTATGTGTGTTGGGATGTTGTCGTCATTCTTCTTGAAACCGGTGATGATTTCTTGGCACTCATCGTTGTTTGTCTTTCAATCTAGACACTTATAGTTGTTGTGTTGGGACTAAGTGTAATTCTTCTTCAAGTTCCCTTATGTGTCTTGCAAAGTTGTCGTCATTCTTCTTGAACCCATTGATGTTTTCTTGCCACTGATCGTTGTTTGGCTGTCAATCTAGAAACTTATTGATGTTTTGTTGGGACTAGGTGTAATTCTTCTTGAAGTTTGCTTATGTGTCTTGGGATGTTGTCGTCATTCTTCTTGAACCCGGTGATGTTTTCTTGGCACTCATCGTTGTTTGTCTTTCAATCTAGAAACTTATAGTTGTTGTGTTGGGACTAAGTGTAATTCTCCTTCAAGTTGCCTTATGTATCTTGGGATGTTGTCGTCATTCTTCTTGAACCTGGTGATGTTTTCTTGGCACTGATTGTCTTTCAATGTAGAAACTTATACATGTTGTCTCCGGATTAAGTGTAATTGTCGTACAAGTTCCCTGATGTGATGATGTTGTCATACTTCTTGAACCCTTTGATGTTGTCTTGGCACTGATCGTCGCTTGCCTTTCAATGTAGAAACTTATAAATGTTGTGTTTGGGTTAAGTGTAATCCTCCTTCAAGTTCCCTTATGTATCTTGGGATGTTGTTGTCATTCTTTTTCAACCTGGTGATGTTTTCTTGGCACTGATCGTATTTTAACTAAGAGTGTTGGGATGTTGTCGTCATACAATGTAGAAAGTTATAGATGTTTTGTTGGGACTAAGTGAAATTCCCTTATATGTCGTGCGATGTTGTCGTCATTCTGCTTAAAACCTGTTGATGTTTTGTAGGCATTTATTGTGGTCCATATTTCAATTTAGAAACTTATGGATGTTTTGTTTGGAACAAGTGTAATCATCCGCCAAGTTCCCTTATGTGTCCGGCGATGTCGTAATGCCTTGGTGTATTATTAGCAAAGCGTTAGATAGTTTGCGTTTAACCAAGTAGAACGTTCCCGTGAATTTATGGCGTAGAGTAGGTATTGTATAACCCTAAACATAAAGCAACGCAATGTATAATATTGAAGTACTTGTACTGGAGATGTTATAGTGTAAGAATAATATAAGTATTGAAATGTAATGATGATGTAGTATGTAAACGAAAAGTGTTATAAATATAAAGCTGTATGAAATGTAAAGTGTGAAATTAAATAGTAAAAATAAAAGAATGAAAAAAAAAAAACAGAACTTGCAATGTTGTGATTTGTTGTGTTGGATATTTGTGGAAATAGGAATCATAAACGTTTAAAACGCGTAAGCACACGGCCTTTGGGAATGCCAACTGGCTAAAAAGCGACGGTACACTATCCACTGCCATCGGGAACAGGAATGCCAACTGTCTAAAAAGCGACGGTACACTATCCACGGCCATCGGGAACAGGAATGCCAACTGTCTAAAAAGCGACGGTACACTATCCACGGCCATCGGGAACAGGAATGCCAACTGTCTAAAAAGCGACGGTACACTATCCACGGCCATCGGGAACAGGAATGCAAACTGTCTAAAAAGCGACGGTACACTATGCACGGCCATCGGGAACAGGAATGCCAACTGTCTAAAAAGCGTAAGAACACCATCCTAGCCATACCCTCCCACCATCCTAGCCATCCCCTCCCACCATCCTAGCCATCCCCTGCCACCATCCTAGCCATCCCCTCCCACCATCCTAGCCATCCCCTCCCACCATCCTAGCCATCCCCTCCCAACATCCTGGCCATCCCCTCCCACCATCCTAGCCCGGGGGGATAGGGGGGCGGAGCCCCCCTGGGGCGGCGGGGCGGAGCCCCGCAGGATGCGCCCGAAGGGCGCGGCGATTTTTAGGTCTATTGTTCTCTGGAAAATTTTTTTTAGGGGGTTATTTCTATCTTTTTTTTTATTTTTCTTTAATTTTCATTTTTATTTTATTTTATTTTATTTTATTTTATGTATGTATATATATAATATATTATTAAATTAAAATTAAATTTTTTAATTAATTTAAAAAGAATTAAGTTTGTTGAATTAGAAGATTATTAAGTTAAGACTCATGAAATAATACGCTTGGTGATGAGAGGAAAATAGTTTAATGTTTAATGTATAACAATATATCAAACACTGTACAACAATTTTGTTAACAAAATTTAAAGTAAAAATTTCAAAGTTAAAGAGAATTTTATACAAGTTACAGAAGTAAATTGATCAACAGTTTTAAATGCAAATATAAAGACAGATTTTCTAGCAAAGATTGACGCAATTGTTCAGCCAAGTTGTACGCTAGTGCAAGTAAAGCTTGACGCAATTTTTAGCTTGGATGCAATTGTTAGCAAAGTCAAACACAATTTCAAGGCAAATTTTCAGCAAAGTTAGACGCCATATTGAGCAAAGATTCTGCAATTTTCAGCAAAGTTTAACGCTAAGTTCTGCACAATTTTGAGCAAAGTTTGAAGATTTTTAAAGCATAGTTCGACGCAAAAATTGAAGCATAGTTCGACGCAATTTTGAGCAAAGTCAAATACCATTTCAAGCAAAAATTTTAGCAAAGTTCAAAAATTTTTATAGCAAACTTGGACGCCATTTTGAGCAAAGTTTTCCAAAATTTTTAGCAAAGTTCAAAATTTTCTAAAACAAACTTGGACGCCATTTTTAGCAAAGTTTAACGCTAAGTTCTGCACAATTTTGAGCAAAGTTTGAAGATTTTTAAAGCAAAGTCAGACACCATTTAAAGCAAAGTTCGACGCAATTTTGAGCAGTGAGCAAAGTTTGAACAATTTTAAAGCAAAGCTGGATGCCATTTTGAGCAAAGTTTTAAAGAAAGTTCCGCACATTTTTTAGCAAGGTAAAAAAAAGTTGAGCAAACTTGGACGCCATTTTGAGCAAAGTTTTACACAATTTTTAGCAAAGTCGGACACAATTTCAACCAAAGTTCGACGCAAAGTTATGCACAATTTTTAGCAAAGCTTGATAAAATTTCAAGCAATTTTTCAAACAATTTTTGGCAAAGTTGGATGCAGTTTCGGGCAAAGTTTCTAGCAAAGTTTGACACAATTTGTAGCAAATTTTTCAAAGCAAAGTTGAATGCCATTTTGAGCAAAGTTTGAAGCATAGTTCTGCATAATTTTTAGCAAAACTTGAACAATTTTTATGCAAATTTAGTTGCCATTTTGAGCAAAGGGTTCTACAATTTTAAGCAAACTCGGACATCTCAAAAGCAAATTTTGTCGCAAAGTTTGATACAATTTCAAAGTTTGCAATTTTTTGTAAAACAAAGTTTGATGCAATTTTTAGCAAAGTTGAAACAAATTCAAGCAAAGTTAGGGCAGTCTGGTTGAAATTTTTACCAACATAAGTAAATGTTACATTTAACGAAATCTTGATCTTGTTTTTTCCATCTCTTCTGCAACCAGGGCCCAATTTCATAGAGCTGCTTAAGCAAAAAATTTGCTTAAGCACGAAAATAGCTTGCTTATTTTACACATGTTACTGGCAAAAATGTCATGCCATGTACATTGCTCGTGACTAATATTTAGATGTTGTTTACTTAGCATAACAATTGAGTGGAGTCTTAGCCGCTAATCTGATTTTACAAAGCAAAGATTTTTTTGCTTAAGCAGCTCTATGAAATTGGGCCCAGATCTTCATGGCTTGACTGGAGGAGGGGGTCGACTCAAACACTGAACTTGCAAATCTGTGTAATAAAATGAGAAAGAATTAGAAACAAAGCAATCAATCCTTATTAAAGCAACTTATAATATAGTGCAACAGAATTTTAAGCAGTTTTAACTAAGACGCAGTTTAAGCAGAGTATTACAATAAGCAGCAAAGGTAAGGGCAGTTTCAGCCAAAAATTATTGTAATTTGTAGCAAATTTTCAAGTAGTTTAAGCAGAAAATAAATACATTTTGCAGTAAGAAGTAACAGCAATTTGGACAACCAAAAACAAATGCATTTTGCAGCAGTGTAAAGCAATTTCAACCAAAAGAAATAAATGCAATTTGCAGCAAAGTTTTTGACAATTTCAAACAAATATAAATGCAATTTGCGTCAAAGTTTAAAGCAATTTCATGCAATGTGCAGCATTCAATCAAATAGTAAAAATACAAGTTGCGACAAGTTTCCAGCAATTCCAACCAAACATGAATGCAATTTGCAGCAAAGTTTAAGAAGTTTCAACCACATATAAACGCAATGTGCAGCAAAGTTTAAGCAATTTCAACCAAATATAAATGCAATTGGCAGCCAAGTTTAAGCAATTTCAACCAAATATAAATGCAATTGGCAGCCATGTTTAGAGCAATTCCAATCAAATAAACATGCAATTTGGGCTGTAATATAAGTAGATAATATACGTACAATGTTCTTGGGGGTATCGGTTGGCTGTATGTGTCAGAGAACCCCAGGCAGACATCACATCGATGACATGTTACAGCACAGCCATCGTGGGGCCATCAAGCTGAAATTGAACCAGAACATACATGGTGAATGTCATTTCAAACGAATACATTGGTTGGAAAATATTGTACAGTAAAATGCAGGCATGAATAGAGAAACTTGTACATTGGATGATGTAGAAAAATACATAGTAAATGTCATTGCAAGTAACATGTTATAAATGCAGGCGATTTCAACTAAACATTTATGGAATTTTCAGTAAAGTTAAAGCTATTTCAATCAAGTATAAATGCATTTTGCTAAGTAATGTAGAAAGAAATGTACGTACAATGTTGTAGTAGGCTGCATGCATCAGAGAACCCAAGGTAGACATCAAACCACATCTTATCGCTTAGACAGGCCATCAAACTGAAATGAAACCAGAACATACATGATTTGTCATTGCAAACATTTGTTTGAGAAATGCTAAACAAGAAATGCTAAATTTAAAGTAATTTGTAGCGAAGCTAAAGCACTTTCAACCAAGTATACATGCAGTGAGTAGCAAAGTTAAGGCAATTTCATTCAAACCTTACTGCAATTTGTCGCAAATTTTAAAGCAACTTCAACCAAATGTATGAGGAATTTGTCACAAAGTTAAATCAATTTCAACCAAACATTAATGCATTGTACGTACAATGTTCCTGCAGGTTGTGATAGGCTGCATGCATCAGAGAACCCCAGGTTCAAATAACATCTTACAACTCGGACATCCTCTGGCCGTCAAACTGAAATTAAACCAGAAAATACATGATATGTCATTGCAAATAAACCACAAGTAATGCAAAGTTTGAAGTAATTTGCAGCAGGGTGAAAGCAATTTAAAAACAAAAAAATTTGCAGAAAGCTAAGGTAATTTCAACCAAACATTAATGCAACTTGTCGCAAAGTTTAAAGCAATTTTAATCAAATATAAATGCAATTTTCCGCAAACTTTAAAGCAATTTCAATCAAACATTAATGCAATTTTCCACTAAGTTTAAAGCAATTTCAACCAAATATAAATGCAATTTGCACAATATGCTTAGCCAATTTCAACTTAACATTAATGCATTGTGTGGCAAAATTAAAGCAATTTCAATCAAATATAAATGCAATAGAAATGTAGAAAGAAATGTACGTACAATATTGTAGCAGGTTCCGATAGGCTGCATGCATCAGAGAAACCCCAGGCAGACATCAAATTACATCTTACACCTCGGGAAAACTTGGGCATCAAGCTTCAATTAAACCAGAAAATACATGGTGAATGTAATGTCATTACAAGTTATGTGTTATATGTAAATATATGCTATTTCAATCAATGTGTAACAATTTGCAGCAAATGTTAAAGATGTAATAACAGAAAGCAAAGTTTCATTAATTTAAACCAAATATAAATGCAATGTGTAGCAAAGCAATTTTAACCAAATTTAAACGCAATGTGTTGCAAAGTTAAGGCAATTTCAAACATTCAATTTGCAGCAAAATAAAGCAATTCCGAACAAATATAAATGCAATGTGTAGCAAAGCAATTTCAAACATTTATATGCAATGTGTAGCAAAGTTAAAGCAATTTCAAACATGCAATTTGCAGCAAAATAAAGCAATTCCGAACAAATATAAAAGCAATGTGTAGCAAAGCAATTTCAACTAAACATAAATGCAATGTCATAGCGAAGCAATTTCAACCAAATTTAAATGCAATGTGTTGCAAAGTTAAGGCAATTTCAAACATGCAATTTGCAGCAAAATAAAGCGATTCTGATCAAATATATAAATGCAATGGGTAGCAAAGTTGAGGCAATTTTAACCAAAATATAAAGGCAATGTGTAAAAAAGCAAAGCAATTCTAACCAAACAAACGCAATGAGTAGCAAAGTTAAAGCAATTTGAATCGTGCAACTTGCATTAAAATAAAGCAATTTCAACAAATATAAATGCAATGTGTGGCACAGTCAAGGCAGTTTCAATCATGCAATTTGCAGAAAAATAAAGCAATTCCAACCAAATATAAATGCAATGTATAGCAAAGTTAAAGCAATTTGAATCGTGCAACTAGCATCAAAATAAAGCAATTTCAACAAATATAAATGCAATGTGTAGCAAAGTTTAAAGCAATTCCAACCAAATATAAACGCAGTGTGAAGCAAAGTCAAGTCAATTTATGCAACTAAATATAAATGCAATTGACAAAAAAGCAAAAGCAAATTCAACCAACTATAAATGCAATGTCCAATTTGAACTAAATATAAATGCAATCGGCAACAATGTTAAAGAAAATTCAAGCAAGATAAAATAGAATTAACACGAGAGGAGATACACTTACACGTTATAGCTTGGGGTTGAATGGTACAGACTTTGTCATCCAAATACCCAAAGGTTGACATCAACATCGGGCTACCATGAGCCCATCAGGATCAGCTCCACCAGCAACCAGCAACAAAACAGGAATGAAGGCTGCCAGTCGCAAGACCAGGTTTTATACCCCTCAGCTCACGGTCCAAAGCCCTCATCAACAAAAGCAAACCAATTCAGAAAGTGGTTTAGCCAATCAGAAGTTGTGTCTAGACACCCCGATATCTGTAACACAACAATGAATCAGTTAACTTCTCTACAATCCAGTCTATTTTGGGAGCTACTTCAATAGGAGTAAAGTCGTTAACTGTCACCCGAGCGCCAGCCCTATTCAACACATAATTCTTCTCCCAGCGCTAAACGCAGATAGCTGATTTAAATGACTAAGAACTTTGTCACATGGTGTTGCTGAATTATTCACTAGCATCCTTAAGCTGTTGTTGTTCAAACTGACTGGTTAGAATTGGTAAGACGTTGAACCAATAAGCGGACACTCCATGAATTATTTCGCGGATTTTTTTAAGTTCGTGAATAAATTAAAGTTCTCAAGGAGGGGAGTGCGTGCGCGAGCCTCGCTGGTTTATATTGTAACAAATTAAACATGTACCCTTGAGTTATGCGAGTAAATCAAATTCTCAACTTAAATACCCTAAATTGTGATCAATGAAGCATAACGAACTTATGGTGAAACAATACGCTCCTCCCCGCAGCGGGCGCTATTTTTGTAAACAATCTAAGACGAAAAATGTGCCTCCATGCGTTTGGCAGGCAATGTATTTTTGTTTCCGCTGAAGCAAGGGTTCAGCCAATAGCTGCAGTGGACGGATTGCTATTTCGCCGGGGCGCCGATTGCTATTTCGCCTGGGCTGATAATTTTGTTCGCTTGGGCTGAATATTATTTCGCCTGGGCCGATTATTATTTCGCTTGGGCTGATTATTATTTCGCTTAGGCTGATTATTATTATTTTGCTTAGGCTTATTATATTATTTCGCTTAGGCTGATTATTATTTCGCCTGGGCTGATTATTAATTCGCTTGGGCTGCTTATTATATTATTTCGCCTAGGCTGATTATTATTTTGCGTGCGGAGAATTATTTCATTATTCGCGGGGGCAGATTGCTATTTCGCCGGCGGGAAAATTATTTTGCCCGTGCGTTACTATTTCGGCTGGGCGGAATGATGTTTCGCCTGGGCAGATTTTTATTTCGCCAGGACAGATTATTATTTTTCTTGCGGATTATTATTTCGCCCGGGCAAATAAATATTTCGCGTGGTGATGATTGCTACTCGTTACAGACCCGAGACAGTATGCACGGCATCGTGTGCATTCGTTCTTGTTAAAATAAAATGAACCGGCGGCAGTTTTTGATTAAGTTTTATTTCCAGCTTGGGTTTGTTTTTAGTCGGAAAGAGATCATTATGCCTAGCTTTGAGACATGGAATAGTAATCAGTGAAAGACATCTTCGCTGGCTTTGAAACAAGTGTTGCTTTATTACAGAAGGGTGGGGGACAAACTACGTATTAAACTGTTGTGATGCTTTATGTTGGGATTATTTTTATTTATTTTTTTTCCCCACAACATCGATTCATGAGAGGCAATCCTTACAAAAAACTCATCGGGAAAATGTTTGAGGGTGGCAATTTTTGTTGTACAGAAAATAAAATTGCGGCGGGCAAGCCAACCAGCCGCTAGACTGGTCCCCGCGCGAGCCTGGAAGTGTGACGTCAGATGTTCAGCCACAAAAGTCACAAGTTCTAATCAAAGGACTTGCCGCCGCCCATGTTGTAAGTATGTTATACATCTAATGTTTTACATTGTATCAACTTGCGCCAAGGATTACGAATTCGTACTTGGCTGGGTTTGTTTACAAAAATAGCGCCCGCTGGCTGCGAGTGAGAACCTCATGCAACGATCCCAAACAGAAACTTTGGATATACTCTTTGGATATAAACAGAGCATTTTTAATAATACAAATAATTGATATTTATAATGCGCTAGTGTGGTGTAACAAAGCAATTAAGCTATGTACATTAATCTACAATAGTAATTATATTGTCACTAGATAGAAGGACAATCTAAAACAACTTTTAAGAGTTCCAAAATGTACTTGATCGACTGAAACTATGATATTTATATGATGCTAAATTTAGCCTGGAGAAGGAGGTGCAACACTGGCTTTCACATATTAAAGTATTTCTGTGGATGAAAGTGTAGATAATTTTCACATAATTATTAACTGAAGATTCGTTACAAACTAAAGAGATTGTTCAACTTGAAAATAACTGTCTTTCCAAATTGAAAAACAACATGATGGGCAAAACACATCTGAAAACGTTTTATAACTACTTCAATTTTTCAACAATTTCCAAGTGAATTTGTTTTAGTTTATTAAAAAACAGTTGTAAACTGATTGTACTTTGTACTTGATGTTGCACGCACTATAAAGCTTTAAATATATAAATAGTTAGAAAGGTAACCCAGCGTTGTCTCACCGAGTACAAAGTTTTGGAGAAAATTGGTTTAAGTGAGAGAATAATACTCTAAAGTGTAGTTTCTTGACTTCAACGTAGGCCTACTCGACTTCGGCATGTACATTCTCCTCAACATAATCCAGATGATTATCAAGCACATGTTTATGTTTTAAATTGGGTGTTCCCAAAGTACACATTGGGGTTTAAATTGTACTCATCAAATATTTGTTATAAACTTCAAGGATTTGATTTGTGTTTTTGTAGAACACAAAACACAATATTCACAGATTTACATTAAACTTACACGGTTTGAAGATAATGGTAGAACGCTTCCCTTCAAATATAACTTGCTGTAGTTTTTGAGATCTGAGTAAAACAATTGCACAAAAATAATGTTTGTCTCAGGAGAAAAAAACAATTTTAGCATTTACAACAAATTTACGCAACTCATCTGCAAACATTGCTCTGCAATTTTCTCTTTTTTTTTCTTCTCAAAATTTGACAACTAATGAAGCTGAAACTTCTGCAGGTAACTTATATTACATACATCTTCATTCACAGTGAGTAGGGGTTCATGTCATGGCTAAAAACATTGATCTACCAAAGATATCAAAACCCAAAACAAGAAACGCAGTGCTTAGACCACCAAATCAAAGAAGTGCAGATGGGCAGGCCACCTAGCAAGGAGGCATGACAACAGGTGGGCATGCAAAACAACCAACTGACTCCAAGAAACTGGACAAGAAAAAGAGGGCAAACGAACAAAAGATGGAGAGACGAACTAAGTATACAGGGGCACTGCTTGGCAACAGAGAGCGCAGGATAGTGTGAGATGGAGAATTGATGAAGAGGCTTTCCTCCTGCAGTGGAGTGAAATAGGCTAAACCAGTGAGGAATTGACGTTTCTTGTAAAAATACCAGGAAAGTTTTTAAAGTTTTCTAAGCAAATATACACTGTTTTACTTAAAACTTTCATACTGACTTTGCCCTAACACAAACCTCTAACGCTTGTTTCAAGGAAACTTCACCAAAAACTCTAACGCTTGTTTCAAGGAAACTTCACCGAAGTCACAAGGGGGTAAGCCTTGCATTTGACCCCTCTACTCAACACTACTGAACAAATACTGACTTCATCCTAACACAAACCTCAAATGCTTGTTTCAAGGAGAACTCATCAAAATCACAAGAGGGTAAGCCTTGCATTTGACCCCTTTACTCAACGATACTAATTAAATATTGACTTTAATCAAACACAAATCTCAAATGCAAAGAGAATTCATCAAAATCACAAGATAGTAAGCCTTGCATTTGACTCCTCTACTCAAAGCTACTGAATAAATACTGATTTTATCCTAACACAAACCTCAAATGCTTGTTTTAAGGAGAATTCAGCCAAAATCACAAGAGGGTAAGCCTTGCATTTGACCCCTCTACTCAACGCTACTGAATAAATACTGACTTTATCCTAACACAAACCTCAAATGCTTGTTTGAAGGAGAATTCAGCCAAACATCGTAAGCCTTGAGCTGACTTGGGTATTATTTGGCTTGGGTAGGGGTTGACTTGGGTATGAGTTGACTTGGGTATGAGTTGACTTGGGTATGACTTGGGTATGAGTTGACTTGGGTATGAGTTGACTTGGGTATGAGTTAACTTGGGTATGAGTTGACTTGGGTAAGAGTTGACTTGGGTAGGAGTTGATTTGGGTAGGAGTTGACTTGGTTATGAGTTGACTTGGGTATGAATTGACTTGGGTATGAGTTGACTTGGGTATTAGTTGACTTGGGTAAGACTTGGGTATGAGTTGACTTGGGTATGAGTTAACTTGGGTATGAGTTGACTTGGGTATGAGTTGACTTTGGTATGAGTTGACCTGGGTATTAGTTGACTTGGGTATGACTTGGGTATGAGTTGACTTGGGTATGAGTTAACTTGGGTATGAGTTGACTTGGGTATGAGTTGACTTTGGTATGAGTTGACCTGGGTATGAGTTGACTTGGGTATGAGTTGACTTGGGTATGAGTTGACTTGGGTAAAAGTTGACTTGGGTATGAGTTGACTTGGGTAAGAGTTGACTTGGGTAGGAGTTGATTTGGGTAGGAGTTGACTTGGTTATGAGTTGACTTGGGTATGACTTGGGTATGAGTTGACTTGGGTATAAGTTGACTTGGGTATGAGTTAACTTGGGTATGAGTTGACTTGGGTAAGAGTTGACTTGGGTAGGAGTTGATTTGGGTAGGAGTTGACTTGGTTATGAGTTGACTTGGGTATGAATTGACATGGGTATGAGTTGACTTGGGTATTAGTTGACTTGGGTATGACTTGGGTATGAGTTGACTTGGGTATGAGTTGACTTGGGTATGAGTTGACTTGGGTAAAAGTTGACTTGGGTATGAGTTGACTTGGGTAAGAGTTGACTTGGGTAGGAGTTGATTTGGGTAGGAGTTGACTTGGTTATGAGTTGTCTTGGGTATGACTTGGGTATGAGTTGACTTGGGTATGAGTTGACTTGGGTATGAGTTAACTTGGGTATGAGTTGACTTGGGTAAGAGTTGACTTGGGTTTGAGGTGACTTTGGTAGGAGTTGACTTTGGTAGGAGTTGACTTGGGTATTGAGTTGACTTGGGTAGGAGTTGACTTGGGTATCAGTTGACTTGGGTATGACTTGATTATGAGTTGACTTGGGTAAGTTGACTTGGATATGAGTTGACTCGGGTATGAGTTGACTTGGGTATGAGTTGACCTGGGTATGAGTTGACTTGGGTATGAGTTGACTTGGGTATCAGTTGACTTGGGTATCAGTTGACTTGGGTATGACTTGGTTATGAGTTGACTTGGGTACGTTGACTTGGGTATGAGTTAACTGGGTAGGAGTTAACTTGGGTATGAGTTGACTTGGGTATGAGTTGACTTGGGTATGAGTTGACTTGGGTATGAGTTGACTTGGGTATCCATTGACTTGGGTATGAGTTGACCTGGGTATGAGTTGACTTGGGTATCCGTTAACTTGGGTTTGACTTGGGCATGGGCTGACTTGGGTATGAGTTGACTTGGGCATGAGTTGACTTGGGTATGAGTTGACTTGGGTATGCGTTTACTTGGGTATCAGTTTGCAGAGAAGCAAACTCTTCGTCAAAAACAAATTTTGATGCCGTCACACAGACTTTCTCCTGCATTTTGATAAAGATGGACATATGTAAAAGTTAATAGACAACTTTTCATGAGGGTGTTTGGGTGCAGTTTCAGATGTTACAAGCAAGGCAGTTGCAAGCAGTTTGAGAAATCAAGTTTTAATGATAAAACGAAGAAGACCACATACCTTGCTAAAGTGCTTGTGTTTTTTTGTTCTAGATGTTCTATCCTTTGAGGAGGTGCAATCAAGGTCTATTTAATTAGTTGCTTGCAGAGTCCACTGGTTTACCAAGCAGTTACAAGTCCATGGTTCAAATTATTTGAAGCTGTCTCATCTGCAAAAATATTAAAACAACATTCATAAATACCTCAGACAGTTTCGCTATTCCTATTGGTGGAGAGCGCGTCACAAAGGTGTGTATAAACCTTTGTTTATGACCAGTAAAAAGTGTTGTTAAAATTATTAAGAACCAGGCCTCGTTGGGATTAAACCACTAGTTGAAAACCTCTTCACCACACGTTGATTCCCTTGTGTACAATTAGAATGGTGATTTGGTTTTTGGTACATCCAAGGTATGAAGATGTTATATTTAGAAACCTCAGACATGTGAAATCAGAATGTTTGAATTGGAAATCATTTTTACCTGCAGAAACTTTACCCTTACACAAACCTTCAATGCTTGTTTCAAGAAGAATTCAGCAAAATCACAAGGGGGTAAACCTTGCATTTGATCCCTTTACTCAACGCTACTGAATAAATACTGACTTTATCCTAACACAAACCTCAAACGCTTGTTTCAAGGAGAATTCATCAAAATCACAAGGAGGTAAGCCTTGCATTTGACCCCTCTACTCTACGCTACTGAACAAATACTGAATTTATCCTAACATAAACTTCAAATCCTTGTTACAAAAGTAAGAAAAAAATTGTGCCATCACACAGACTTTCTCCTGCATTTCAAAGAAAGTTGGACTGACCAGGGCTTAGTTTCATGGCTCTGCATACCGCCGAATTCTGCGCTTCAATCACCATTTTCCGCTTATGCAAATGCCAAATTTCTGCGACGCCAATGAAGCGTAGAATTTCTAGTAACATGGAGGAGTACGCATGAGCACAAGCAACAATTCCCCAATAACCAGTGAAATACATTTAAAGTAAGCACAGAATTCACTGCTTCTGCAAGCACTGATTCCTTGCCAACAATAAGCAGAGCCATTAAATTGGGCCCGGGCTTATTTTGTATGTAACAAGCAAGGCAGTTGCAGGTGGTTTGAGAACTAAGCTTTTGTAAATAAGAAGAAGATGACAACATACCTTGCTAAGTTTTTTTATATAGATGTTTTATGCTTAAGTAGCTACAATCAATGTCTGTTTAAATGATTGCAAAGTCAACTGGTTCATCAAGCAGTTACTGGTCGATGGTTCAAACTATTTTAACCTGCCTCATCTGCAACAAATTGAAACAACACTTATTGTATGATCTGAGGATATATAACAAACAAAAATCA
This sequence comes from Asterias amurensis, assembly GCF_032118995.1. Classification (NCBI taxonomy): domain Eukaryota; kingdom Metazoa; phylum Echinodermata; class Asteroidea; order Forcipulatida; family Asteriidae; genus Asterias; species Asterias amurensis. Next base: position 8,435,317 of record NC_092651.1, read on the forward strand.
GATTGCTTGAATTTGAAACAAGTTTTTAACTTGCAAAAACTTTCTCCAGACTTTGGAGAGTGCAAGCTCTACATCAATAAGAACAAAATTGTGCCGTCATACAGACCTTCTCCTTAATTTGGAGAGACATAAATTCTAAATCAAAAAGAATAATCTGTGCCGTCATACAGACTTTCTCCTGAGTTTTGAGAGACACAAACTCTACATCAATATGAAAAGTTTGTGTCATCATACAGACTTTCTCCTGCATTTAGAAGAAAGTTGGACTGACCAACCTTATATTGTGTTCCCATGTGTAAAAGTTAAGATACAACTTGTCACACTTTGAGGGTAAGTTGCAAGCTGTTTTAGAGCTAAACTTTTGTTGAAAAAAAGGAAAGATGCCACATACCTTGCTAAGTTGCTTGTTTTATAGATGTTCTGTCCTTAAGTAGATACAATCAATGTCTGGTTAATTAGATGCTTGTAGACTCCACTGGTTTTACCAAACAGTTACAGGTTGAAGGTTGAAACTATACATCTGCAATAAATCAAAACATCATTTACAATTAACTTGGTGCTTTTTTTTATTATAAAGTTACTGTATGAAGACACATGATCCAAGATTGCTAGAATTGGAAAAAAGTTTAACTTGCAAAAAACTTTCTCTTGAGCTCAGAGAGACTTAAACTCAACATCAATAAAACAAATATGTGTCGTCATAAAGACTTTCTCATGAGTTTTAAGAGATGCAAACTCTTTAAAGAAAAATCTGTGTCGTCATAAAGACTTTCTCATGAGTTTGGAGAGATGCAAACTCTTTAAATAAAAATCTGTGCCGTCATAAAGACTTTCTCCTGAGTTTGCAAACTTGTTCCCAATGTTCACATTTCTACACATATTCAACATTTTAAAATGTTGGTTTTTACTTACCTCATACAAGGAGAGATTGATGCAATCCCAAACATCTTCTGATGAATTAGGTTCTCCTCCATGATGGGTACTACTCTTCATTCAGTCAATAATCTGCAAACAAAATAGGAAACACTGTCGCTAAACTTTCATCAGTTTATAGAGAGTCAAAGTGTTAATTCATGAAAAAAATCTTTGCCGTCACACAGACTTTCTCCTGAGTTTGGAGAGATATGCAAACCTTTTAATTTATAAGAAAAATCTGTGCCGTCATACAGACTTTCTCCTGAGTTTGGAGAGATGCAAACTCTTTAAAGAAAAATCTGTGCCGTCATACAGACTTTGTTCTGAGTTTGGAGAGATACAAACCTCTTAATTTATAAGAAAAATCCGTGCCGTCACACAGACTTTCTACTGAGTTTTGAGAGATGCAAACTCTTTAAAGAAAAATCTGTGCCATCACACAGACTTTCTACTGAGTTTTGAGAGATGCAAACTCTACATCAATTATCAACATCTGTGCCATCATACAAATTTTCTGCTGAATTTCAAGAGACACTAACTCTACATCAACAAGAAATATCTATGCGGTCAAACTGACTTTCCTCCGAGTTTTATTTGGAGGGATGCAAACTCTACATTACAAGAAAAAATTGTTGCAACCTAGACACTTTCTCCTGAGTTTGGAAAGACGCAAACTCTTCATAAATAAAAAAAATCTGTGCCGTCATAGAGACTTTCTCCTGAGTTTGGAGAGATGCAAACTCTACATCAATAAAAAAAATCTGTGCCGTCCGCATACAGACGTTCTCCTGAGTAAGGAGAAACGAAAACTCTACATCAATAAGAAAAATCTGTGCCGTCATACAGACTTACTCAGGAGTTTGGAGGGACGCAAACTCTACACCAGTAAGAAAAATCTGTGCCGTCATGCAGACTTACTCAGGAGTTAGTTTCTAAAGTTATCCCCACTTGTGTAAAGAGACTTTCTTATTGGGTTCTTCATCAAATCATGTATACAACTTGGTCCACCCTCCTCATGCTTTTTAAATGTTGTGCCACGTGACAAAAAACACAAAATTGGCAAACAAATGGATCCAACGACAATCCCATTTCCCCCTGGTGTTTCTGATCAGCGGAGTGTGGGTTCGAATCCTGGTGGTGAAGCTTGGGTACTTGAGCAAAAACACTTAACCATGAGCTCTCCCCACACAGGGGTAAATGGCACCTGCGAGGGCAGAGATGGTTCTTGTGATTGATAGCTTAGTACGCAACATATTTGGCAGTAGGGGCTGTATACTCCCAAGGGAGCTTAAGGAATGATTTAAGGCCCGGTAACCAAGGGTAAGTGCTTTGAGACGTCATTCGATGTATAAGGCACTATATTCAAACCGACTATTATTATTAGTAAAAAAGAAGACAACTATCAACTCACCAGTATTAGTTTTGCCATGTTTCTGGCCACAAAACTGTCCACCCGAATGTACAAGAAACGCCTAAACAGAAATCGATTGAAACGGGAGGTCTTTGTCATCCATTTTCTTGTAGTAAAATGGCGACCAATTGGTGCCCGACACCCAGTTGCCTTTCAGTGTATCAGGCCACACTCTGATGTACTGTCTTCACCGCGACGTGAGGATGTCGCTTTAGCAGTGGCTATATATGAATTAGTAAATAACAAAGTATTGTTTTATTTCAAGTTTTGAGGTGGGGAGGAGTTACAACTGTTAAGGGGTCTATGACAAATTTGGTGGTTTAACCTCCTTTATGTCGAAACGATTATTTTTTAATGATTTATTTAATTAAAAGTCACGGAGCAGGGCTTCACACAAGATGATGGGTTTGGGGCGCTTTTGAAGATCAAGTTATTATGCCGCACATTGTTGATTTTGTATGATCTTAATAAGAAAACAGACAAGTTTGTTGAGATGTTGAGCAGGAGACCTACAAGATCGGTAACCTATAATGAGATTCAATCCGATAACAAGCGTTTCAATTTACCATAAAACTTTACAAATTCACTTTTTTAAACCTCAAAGAACAATACTAACAATGCAGTTTGTGAAAGTGCAAACAAACTTCTCTATAACTATAGCCAGAAACTTTTTAAAATAATTTTGTTCAATGCAATTGAAATTTAGCCTCTTCAGCAGGACAGGAAAATACCACATTGTTCAAAATGTTGACAAAATTTGTAAACGAAAATCCTTTTCAAGCCTATATAATTCTTTAGAAAACAAAATGCTCAACTCACCACTGTACTTCTTTGACTAGTTTAACCTAATAATAATAATAATTGTGGCTTCTTATATAGCACAGATGCCCGTCACTCAGTGACGCTCCTGGCGCTGTAACATACAGTATTTCCTGCCAGATGTGGGACTACGTTTGAATTATGAAACCTAATTTTGATAGCACCATGTAATGCTTTACAAGGTGCTGTGGTGCAATTTGCTACCTAGGTCACTGTGGCTGAAATCTCAAATTTGATAGAGAAAAAACTTCAAACTTGTAAAATTTGTACATTATTGTTATCGCATACCAACCATCGCCCTCCTCTTTGGCTACATGAATGATCAAATTATTATACTGTAGTTCTGTCTCAAGGGATGAAACTTCTTTGAAGGGGATGAAGGGAAAGTCCACTCCAAAGAAATAAATGCATAAAGAAAAGAAAAAGGGGAGGGGTTGATTAGTCATTAAATATGCATGATATATTTCCCAAAAGGGTAGAGTTGGAATGGATTTTCATAAGGGGGGGGGGAGGAGGAAGGGCGCGTGGATTTTCGCTTTGGAGCGGGAGGCATGGATTTTCATAAGGGGGAAGGAGGAAGGGCGCATGGATTTTCGCTTGGGAGCGGGGCGCATGGATTTTCGCTTGGGAGCGGAAGAGGGGCGCATGGATTTTCATAAAGGGGGGAAGGAGGAAGGGCGCATGGATTTTCGCTTGGGAGCGGCGCGTAGATTTTCGCATGGGAGCGGCGCAAAGATTTTCGCTTGGAAGCAGGAGAGGGGCGCATAGATTGTCATAAGGGGGAAGGAAGAAGGGCGCAAGGATTTTCATAAGGGGGGGAAGGAGGAAGGGCGCATGGATTTTCGTTTGGGAGCGGGGCGCATGGATTTTCATAAGGGGGGGGGGAAGGAGGAAGGGGGCATGGATTTTTGCTTGGGAGCGGGAGGCATGGATTTTCATAAGGGGGAAGGAGGAAGGGCGCATGGATTTTCATAAGGGGGGGGGAAGGAGGAAGGGCGCATGGATTTTCGCTTTGGAGCGGGAGGCATGGATTTTCATAAGGGGGAAGGAGGAAGGGCGCATGGATTTTCGTTTGGGAGCGGGGCGCATGGATTTTCATAAGGGGGGGGGGAAGGAGGAAGGGGGCATGGACTTTCATAAGGAGGGAAGGGAGAAGGGCGCATGGATTTTCGCTTTGGAGCGGGAGGCATGGATTTTCATAAGGGGGAAGGAGGACGGGCGCATGGATTTTCGCTTGGGAGCGGGGCGCATGGATTTTCGCTTGGGAGCGGAAGAGGGGCGCATGGATTTTCATAAAGGGGGGAAGGAGGAAGGGCGCATGGATTTTCGCTTGGGAGCGGCGCGTAGATTTTCGCATGGGAGCGGCGCAAAGATTTTCGCTTGGAAGCAGGAGAGGGGCGCATAGATTGTCATAAGGGGGAAGGAAGAAGGGCGCATGGATTTTCGCTTGGGAGCGGGAGAGGTGCACATGGATATTCGCTTGGGAGGGGGGCGCATGGATTTTCCTTTGGGAGCGGGAGAGGGGCGCATGGATTTTCCCTTGGGAGCAAGAGAGGGGCGCATGGGTTTTCCCTTGGGAGCGGGAGAGGGTCGCATGGATTTTCCCTTGGGAGCGGGAGAGGGGCGCATGGATTTTCCCTTGGGAGGGGGAGAGGGGCGTATGGATTTTCACAGTGGTTTTTGTCAACGTTGGGGAGGGGAGGGCCCTCTGTCTTTAGCCCATATCCCTTTAGGTTGTATCTGGCAGGAAACAAACTGTTGCAATCAGTGTGACTGATAAGATTAAACCTGCTTCTCTTTACGTTAACACAACTTCAGATTAGCACAAGTGGGCACGCCCTCTATTGAACTTCTCCGGGACCCTTTATAGATGGTATGGTTATTAGAGTGGAGACAGCAAAGGAGAACTGAAAGGAGCAGCGATTGAAAGAGATCTGCAGCCTATCTCGCAATAGAATGAGTAACCCGTCCTAACTTAGGATGGGATGGGAACTGAACTCGTCTTTAGTCCTAAGATAATCCTAATTAGGAAGAGTTTGGTGAAGTCACAGCAGGTGAAGGCTGTGACTCCAGGAGTGCACCCCCATTACAATTTGAGGATGAGGAGGACACAGACGCAAGTCTTTGCCGAATAATGATGATGATGGATCCTAAATACAAGTGAGGGGAAGTGTAGTGCTTTAATTGGGCATGTCACTATTTTTCCTTGAGCCATCGAACTAATAGGACAAAACTCCAGATAAACACCCTGAAAATAACGACAAATAAACAAAAAACTAAAATAAAATACTGGCCCTTTGTTTTTTATTCAACAGATTCAGTTCTACAACAATCTTTGAAAAGGTAAAAAGTGCCACACAAAATATTTCTTCAGCACAGGATGAATTGCTTGCCATTAGCAAGCCAAACTACTTCCCTCGGCTTCGCCTCAGGAACTAGTTTGTCAACTTCCAATACATCGGGAGCTAATATCGACTAGTCACCCTCAAACCATATTATATTTGAATAATAGCACCATGAAATGGTTAACAAGATGCTGTGGTACAATATGCTGGTAATCAGACCAGGAACACCAAAGGGGGTCCATTCTCTTTAAGAAAGGGGCACTGGGTTATTTTATGTGCATTACACAACACAAAGGACCTTCAGCTTTTACGCTCCATCCGAATGATGCAGTAATAATGGTTAAGTGTCTTGGTTAAAAACACAGTTGTCACAACTGGGACTCGTATGCAACAATTATATTGAAGTGTCTTGCTCAGGGACACAAGTGTCATGACTGGGACTCGAACCCACACTCTACTGATCAGAAACACCAGAGCTTGAGTCCAGTTATCTTATTCGCATTAAACAACAGGCAGGACTGACGGCTTTACATCCATGCAACAATTATATAGAAGTGTCTTGCTCAGGGACACAAGTGTCATGACTGGGACTCGAACCCACACTCTACAGATCAGAAACACCAGAGCTTGAGTCCAGTTATCTTATTCGCATTAAACAACAGGCAGGACTGACGGCTTTACATCCATGCAACAATTATATAGAAGTGTCTTGCTCAGGGACACAAGTGTCATGACTGGGACTCGAACCCACACTCTACAGATCAGAAACACCAGAGCTTGAGTCCAGTTATCTTATTCGCATTAAACAACGGGCAGGACTGACGGCTTTACATCCATGCAACAATTATATAGAAGTGTCTTGCTCAGGGACACAAGTGTCATGACTGGGACTCGAACCCACACTCTACAGATCAGAAACACCAGAGCTTGAGTCCAGTTATCTTATTCGCATTAAACAACAGGCAGGACTGACGGCTTTACATCCATGCAACAATTATATAGAAGTGTCTTGCTCAGGGACACAAGTGTCATGACTGGGACTCGAACCCACACTCTACAGATCAGAAACACCAGAGCTTGAGTCCAGTTATCTTATTCGCATTAAACAACAGGCAGGACTGACGGCTTTACATCCATGCAACAATTATATAGAAGTGTCTTGCTCAGGGACACAAGTGTCATGACTGGGACTCGAACCCACACTCTACAGATCAGAAACACCAGAGCTTGAGTCCAGTTATCTTATTCGCATTAAACAACAGGCAGGACTGACGGCTTTACATCCATGCAACAATTATATAGAAGTGTCTTGCTCAGGGACACAAGTGTCATGACTGGGACTCGAACCCACACTCTACAGATCAGAAACACCAGAGCTTGAGTCCAGTTATCTTATTCGCATTAAACAACAGGCAGGACTGACGGCTTTACATCCATGCAACAATTATATAGAAGTGTCTTGCTCAGGGACACAAGTGTCATGACTGGGACTCGAACCCACACTCTACAGATCAGAAACACCAGAGCTTGAGTCCAGTTATCTTATTCGCATTAAACAACGGGCAGGACTGACGGCTTTACATCCATGCAACAATTATATAGAAGTGTCTTGCTCAGGGACACAAGTGTCATGACTGGGACTCGAACCCACACTCTACAGATCAGAAACACCAGAGCTTGAGTCCAGTTATCTTATTCGATTTAAACAACACGCAGGACTGATGGCTTTACATCTATGCAACAATTATATTGAAGTGTCTTGCTCAGGGACACAAGTGTCATGACTGGGACTCGAACCCACTCTCTACTGATCAGAAACACCAGAGCTTGACGAGACCGTTAATCTCATCCGCTCGGCCTCGACATGATGTCTCAAAGAGCAATTTCCATTGCAAAATGTCTCAGTTGCTACTCAAAAATCATCATTTGCTCCTCAATGTTTGCATTCATTGTGCACAAAACTTTCCAGTCAAAATATTTTGCTATGCAAAAGTGCTGGACGAAAACGTTCTCTGACTGTGATCTGTCTCATCGAGTCGGCTACTACTTATAGTTGTTGATGAGATCATTCGTTGATATCAGCGCTGGTTTGTTGGTCCATATCGCTGGTGTTCCTGAACACTCCATGGCTTCTGCTGATGCCTGTGCTGATTATGTTTCTTCTGCTGCTGTTTCTGGAGGAATTCCAAGACCACAGGGGACTGCATCAAAGCCTGCACGAAAAGAATAAACACATTCCAGTCATGGTTAAAGGCAGTGGACACTATTGGTAATTACTCAAAATAATTATTAGCATAAAACCTTACTTGGTAACGAGTAATGGGGAGAGGTTGATGGTATAAAACATTGTGAGAACTGGCTCTCTCTGCAGTGACCTGGCTTTCGAAAAATAAGTAATTTTCCAAGAATTTGAACTCGAGACCTCAAGTTTACAATTTGAGATCTCGAAATTAAGCATCTGAAAGCACACAACTTCGTGTGACAAGGGTGTTTTTTCTTTCATTATTATCTCGCAACTTCGACGACCAATTGAGCTCAAATTTTCACAGGTTTGTTATTTTATGCAGATGTTGAGATACACTAAGTGAGAAGACTGGTCTTTGACAATTACCAATAGTGTCCACTGTCTTTAAGTCATTGAGGTGTGGGTTTGAATCCCAGGTGTCCTTGAGCAAGATGCTTTACTATAAAAGCTTCTCTTCACCCAGGGATATGAATGGCTACCTGTGAGGGTAAACATTCATAATGTGTTTAAAACAGCCCCCATAGAACCATGGCAGCTCTGGGCTGCATATGTACTCCCCAGGGAGCTGAGAAAGATTACTGGACTGGAATGTGACGACCAGAGCACTAATGTAAAGCGCTCTGATACGCTAATGTAAAATGCCCTATAAGGCCTATACAAACTAGTTTGTCATTATCAATATTGTTATCCTAAAAGTGAATTTTTATTTCCTGCAGTTCCAATAATAGCTGGAAATATTTGTCTTAGCCTTTCAAGAGAGCAGAGAAATGCCTGCTCATTGCTAACAAGGCGTTATGTAATAATCAAGGGAGTGTTAGGCAGTAACGGTGTCAGGGATGGGTACACATATAAGGAGAGTAGAGGTACTGGTTTAGTTATAGCAGCACCATCCAAAGTAAACATACAGGTCCACACTACATTTCAAGTGAAACAAGCAGGTTCCATGGAGGAAAGTGTGCAATCTGCAATAAATATAATAAGGGTCAATGTGTGCTTTGCTATCACCATAGATAGAATGTATGAGTATTCTACACCATGGGTGACTAGTGTGACTTGTGTCGTAGTCACAACTATTCATTACTTAGTTGTTTGTAGTAAAAAAATTCTTGGTTAATCGTGCTGCCACAACTACTACAAAAATAGTGGCGAGTTCTACAAAAATAGTTGCGCCTGTTTAGTGAACCAAATGTGTCACTCATGACTATTCATGACAACATAATTTACTTACAAATCACAATCAGACATCAGTGACACAATCCTTCAATCCTATGTTGCGCCTGCGGTAAACGCATCTTGGGAATTATAAATTTGTCATGGCTAATGTCAAAGTTAATAGATGTTAAATTTGCATCGGGATAAAGAATATTACTTTTGGTTTTTAGCCATATGTGTGTTAGCACTGTATACTCAGAACGTTCCGGAGTTCTGTTATAGTGTCAACTATTTGAGATGCGAGTAGTCATGTAGTAAACTTCACTAGTCGCCCAGGCCTAGTAGAGATACAACTTACCATTTTCTTCTCATTGAGAACCTGCTCAAGCATGTTCCTCTGCTGGGCTGGCTTCTGTCTTGGTGTACCCCCTTGTCCGTCACTTTGGCTCTCTGTTCCATGGAGCAAAAGTTCCATGTTCAAAGCACTCTGGGAAACAGACACAAAAACCGACAGTGAAATTAGATTCATCACAATCACCAGGGCCAAGATTTTAGACTGGACCACAGGACCATGGTCAATAGTTTTAATTTCAAGCCAGAAGTGTGTATTTGTGGTCGTAACAAAAAACTAATTCCGTCAATGGTCAGTACTTTACCAATGGCAAACTCAACCGAAACAATTATTAGATACGACTGCCAAAACGCACCCCAGTACACTCATGATCAAACACGATAAGTCTTGAGTTTTTTTAATGTGCCGTATTTTGGCTTCGGGAGGGCACACTCAAGAGTATGTTTATCACTTCCGGGGGTATACGCGATTTGTTGTGCACAGTTTCAATAGGCGTTCCGTCACTTTTGCTGCGCCGTAGTTTAAGTTGCTTCAGAGGTGGGTTGTATCGGCTCCTTTAAATGTCTTATTATCCGTGATGGATTAGATGTCTGTGTTCCAGGCTTCAATAACTGTTTTGGGTATGAATGAATATACCCCCAGAAGTGATTGAGAGCGCCCTCACGCAGTAAAAAATAAGGCCCGTTGGATAATAATACCTCACTCTGTAACAACTTGAACAAAAACAAACATGTTGACTTTGAGTCTGATAAAATACCTTCCAATTCCATTGAGTAGGCCTAATGAAAAAACCATGCATTCAAACAAATGAGACAAATCTTCTCTTACACACGTAAAGTGATTTGTTTCTACTTTAAAGACACTGGACACTATTGGTAATTGTCAATAGACCAGTCTTCTCACTTGGTGTATCTCAACGTATGCATAAAATAACAAACCTGTCAACATTTGAGCTCAATTGGGCGTCAAAAGTTGTGAGATAATAAGGGAAGAAAAAACACCCTTGTCACACTAAGTTGGGTCCTTTCAGATGCCTGATTTTTGGACCTAAAATTCTTATTCTGAGGTCTCGAAATCAAGTTCGTGGAAAATTACTTCTTTCTCGAAAACTACGTCACTTCAGAGGGAGCAGTTTCTCACAATGGTTTATACTATCAACCTCTCCCCATTACTCCTCACTAAGAAAGGTTTTATGCTAATAATATTTTGAGTAATTGCCAATAGTGTCCACTGCCTTTAAAGGTCAGATAAGCCACTTCTTGTTCCAGGCAAAACAGTACCTTGCCTAATAAGGCTTTTATATCAGCTAAGGCGCAGCATAAGGTGAAGTTTAATATCAGACACAGTGGTTTTTTGTGTACCTTTGAAAGTCAGATTTAAGTCCAAGGGATCAGCCAGGATTCGGTAAAAGGGTGTCAAAGTTTGCTGGAAATTTAAAAACTGTGTGCCCACATTTTTCACTTACAATACAAATATATATGTTAAAGGCACTGTACAAGTTTGGTAATTGTCAAAGGACAGTGTTTTCACTTGATGTATCCCATCATAAGCATAAAATAAAAGCCCTGTGACAATTTGGGCTCAATTGGTCATCAAAGTTGCAAGAAAATGATGAAGAAAAAACACCCTTATTGGACGAATTTGTGTGCTTTCAGATAGGAATAAAAGACTTCTAGCTAGAAGTCTTTTATTATTTTAGTGACAAATTCCCTCTTTCTCAAAAACTACAATACTTCAGAGGGAGTCGTTTCCCACAATGTTATACTGTCAAAAGCTCTCCAATGCTCGTTACCAAGTCAGTTTTAAGTTAACATTTCTTTTGAGTAATTACCAAACCTGCACCTTCCCTTTAAGACACTCAGACATCCCTAACACTGTGGATGAGCCACGCCTTATAATATGTAGGGAAAAAACAGTACCTTGTTATTCAGAGCTTTTCGTTTCTTGTAGGTCTCCTTATATGCCTTGTTCCGATGGTACTTGCACTTCCACGGCAGCGGTAGGTACTTGCGGGACTTGTAAGACGTCTTGTGGCAGTCTGGAGCTACACACTCCATCTCCACTTTCTTCTCCTCATTGGAACACGACGAGCAGGAGGAGGAAGATGAAAGAGATGAGGATGATTCAGTTCTCGTCTCTGAGCAGCACCCAGACTCCTCCTGGGTCAGGCTACAGTTTAACGAGGGATCTTTCTCGTTGGAATGCTGGGTGTCTGTCTCTGATGCAGAGTCTTGGGAAGAATCCTGTTGCTGTGCTGGATGAAACATAACTAATGAGGTTTCTTCTGTGTAGTGAGATTCAAACGCCACAGCTCTGCAATAAATAATAAAAAACAGTTTGGTCGTGATGGTTGACTCACAGAATGGCAATCACCGACAGTGATAGCTGATGAAAGCGACAGTAATCCAGTGTGCCGTTTAGTCGTAAATTTACATCTACCACTGATACACATCTCTATGGGTGAACAGACCTGGGCCCAATTTCACAGTCTGCGTAGCACAAACATTTGCTTAGCATGAAATTTCTGCTTCAATAAAAACGGGATTACTAGCCAAAGTTCAACATGATATTCAGGATGAGCAAACAACAGCTGAAAACCAGTAACAAATAATATGCAACAAGTGGAAATTTATAGAGGCAGAAATTTCATGACTAAGCAAATTTTTGTGCTTAGCAGCTCTTTACAGGTATTATTTAAAGGCAGTGGACACTATTGGTAATTACTCAAAATAATTATTGACATAAAACCTTACTTGGTGACGAGAAATGGAGAGAGGTTGGTGGTATAAAACATTTTGAGAAACGGCTCCCTCTGAAGTGCCATAGTTTTAGAGAAAGATGTAATTTTCCACGAATTTGATTTCGAGACCTCAGATTTAGAACTTGAGGTCTTGAAATCAACCATCAAAACACACACAACTTCGTGTGACAAGGGTGTTTTTTCTTTCATTATTATCTCGCAAGTTCGATGACCGATTGAGCTCAAATTTTCACAGGTTTGTTATTTTAAGCATATGTTGAGATACACCAACTGTGAAGGCTAGTCTTTGACAATTACCAATATGTCCACTGCCTTTAAAAAGCATTATATAGGCCTAGGTCTGTATACAAAGTAATACCGGTTACGCGATACATGATAACAATAAAGAAACACAAGTAAACTGAAACACACATATAAAAAACAAACTTTAAAAAGTAAGCCTACACAAATACCCTCAGAACAAACATCAGACAAATAGTAAATACTACTTGTACACCCCTTATTTATTAAGCAAATAAACAAAGACACACCTGACACACACATACATGTTACGTCCCAACTTGATAATTGTCCCAACTATAGTTGCGACTGGTCCCAATTTGAGTGTTGTAGTTGGGGCGTCCCAACTATACATGTAGTTGGGACAGTAATGCAGGCTACCAGCGCGTTGCAGGGTACCAGGGTTGTTTTCTGCTGCATGCTGTGTGGTGGTGGTTGTGTGCACAGACATAAAGAATTTAGTTCTTAGTTCGAACACACCCATGGGTGTGTTCGTTTAGCTTCCCAGGGTCGACCCCGGTCTGCCGTTTGAATAGCTTCGACGGGGCTCACCCGGGTAAGCCCCCAGTGCCCTGCTTATGGAGTGGGTCACTTGGGGCTGACCTGAGGTGCATGCCGCCACCACGAGGGCGAGTGTGATCGTTTGATTAGCTCTTGTCAGGGGCTCACCCGAGTGAGCACCGCTGGGTCGACCCAGGGAAGCTAAACGAACGCACCCATTGTCTGTGGTTAATTTTTTTTGTGTGCACAGAGACTGCCTCGTGGTGTGAGCTAGTCTTGAAATCAAGTCGGTAATTGTTTAGCAGTGTAGTTAAAGGGACGGTACTTTTGTGGCTGGAGCATGGCGGTGTGTAGTAGAAGGGTTTGAGTGGGTAAATTAATTATTCTCGAGTAATTCTTAATATAGTTTTATGTTGAAAATTACAGTGTTACAGTTTGAGCCTACTTGTACAAATAGAGATGAACTTGTGGGCATCAAACAAATACATTAGGGGCCAAGACAACTTGAACAAGCGAGGTCAAGTTATTTCTACAGTTGGGGGACTGGGGGTCCCAACTAGAGTAGTGACTGTCCTAACTGTACCAATGACTGTCCTAACTATAGTTGAGACCATCTCTACCACATATATTATAAAATAAATTTGGTCTATCCCTACTACAGTTGGGACAGTCATTACTACAGTTGGGACCGGGGGTCCCAACTAGAGTAATGACTGTCCCATCTTCTAAGAGGAGACCATCCCTACCACTCAGCTAAAATATTATCAACCCGGGCCTATCCCATAGACTACACCGAGTTGGGACAGTTAACCCATTGGTACAGTTTGGGACGGCAGTCAATTCTGTGTGGCTGATGCAGAGAAATAACCGCAGTCTCAGACTTGAAATCAAGTCTACACAGTTTGGACCCGACAGTACAGTAATCCACGCATGTACTGTTGAGCTAGCTCTATGTGAAATCCCAACTACAGTTGGGCGCCCCAACTTTAACACTATAGTTGGGACGATTATCAAGTTGGGACGGAACATACATACAAAGAAAAAATCAACCAAACATTAACAAACAAACAAACAAAAACCACCCCAACCTAAACTACAGACTTGATCAACAACAAACAAAAGACTAAAGAGTAAGACAGAAAAGCAAAAAAACAGACAAATTGAGATTAAATTGTGACTGATCGATAGAGATATGTTTGACAACAACTTTAAAATTGAAACAACAAACCTATCAATCAATTAAAAAATGTGGCTAGCCGATCGAAAAAACATAGCAAATTGTGTCTAGTCCACTGACCAAACAGTAAGAATTAGATTCATAATGTTTCAAAAAGTAAGCACTATATAGTTAGCATTGAGTTGTGTGTGACTGATGATGCCTGTGATTTAATTTTAAATCATTATCATTTATTTAAATTTTATTTAAAACTAAGTAGTATCCTGGTGTCATGTGTTTTCAGTAGGATAACAGGAAAATTGTTCACAATCAAAAACTAAATATTTTTTTTTCACATCATCTATTCAATTTTTTAACAATAACACTTACACTTCATGGTGTGTTGAAATTTTTAAAGTTTTGGTTTTACGTTGCGAGAGACAGTCCGCCATTAACAGTGCTTATCCATGCACGACATTGGAGCAACGTCATATGTTTTCATACCTTTCATTGGTTGGTATTTTGTTGAATATTCAGAAGCTAGTATTATGGCGTGCAAAATAAATCTAAAGTATTATTCAATTACTACTTAACAAATTGAGTTACATTTTTGTCCTAAGGCATTTTGGCTACTATATTAGAATCCAGAGATATCATAAGGCATGAAAGTAAAACACCCCACCCCCCTTGAAACACACACACTTCATAACCATCCGTTTTCCCCCATTTCAGACCAGTAATGTTTGGTTTCAGGAGATAAGAACCCAATCTATGATATTTTCTCTTTAATGTAGACTTAGTATTTATTACGCTTATCAGAATTTATTACAGTATGCAGTAAATTAAAAAAAAACATTTTGTGGTCATTTTCACTTAAAATATTTTATTATTTTCCCCATATTGGCACACCATAGAATCCCAAATAGTAACCACCTCACATGGTCCATCTAGTGACTAAAGCAGAATGAAACTCAATCTAGCAGATAGTAATTTTGTTTTGAACTTTCGAGGTTGGATGATGTTTCTTTGACTCATTTGAATGTTGGCATAATAATGCACTAGTGATTAGTACCAAAAATCAATCATTTTATAAATGTTTGAGCATAACCAACGACAGGAAACTTTATTCTCAGCATGATTAAGCCTGATGAAAATACAGACCGTGAGTAAACTGCATAGCTTCTGTCACCAGTGCAGCTTGCACAATCTCGCGGTAAACGAAAATCAAAGTTGGGGACCGAAAACATATGAGGGTCGATAACGTATGACGCTACGATATGGGGGACTATACACTATGGAAACCCGAGATAGAACCAAAACAGAAAAGGGACAATAATTATAAAAGAACTCCATAGGGATAGGGAAATTCTAAAGACCTGGGTCTGGGTGCTTCACAAGAAGTTTTGTGTACAAAGTCTACGGGAGGTTCTTAACTACATGGAAAAAGGAAAGAACAAAATACGTCTCCACACCACATGGATGTAAAAAAGGGAATGTGATTTGTGTGTGTGTAACGCTGTAGTGCAGCTGGCGAGCGAGGAGTGCACTAATTTATAAACAAAATAAAAAACAATTCTACTATTTTATACTAACTACACACAATTCATTTCAACTGGTGTAACCAACTTACGTGCTCTAGCAAGTTGCAGGATGTCAAGTCGAAAAGTTCATCACCTGAACTGCAGCAGTGTGGTAACCCTTTCTACCCAACAAACTGCAAGTAGATGACGCAGTTCAGTTCTTTAGAAAGAGCGAGCAACTTTAGCGAGCTGTCAAAATTTGACCTTCTGTCCCTTTTCTCACAGAAACACAAAACACTTGTTTAGCGCCCTCAAGTGTCAGTAGGTGATTATGCAATTTGTTAGTAAATTTACAAACAAAACAGCAAGGCCAAGGGGCTACGAAGGTGCACGAACTCGATGAAGATTTGATGCTTTTGAGTGGAATAACACGCCCGATTGGTGTAATTTGTGTACATGGTTTGCTAGCGACGTATAAACAACCAAAATGCCTGGGCCAAGGCCGAAGGTAAGTTGAGGAAAGCTGATTTTGGTTAACGCGAACTTTGTCTTCCGTGTTCGCGTGCACAGTAGAGCTAGCCGGTGAGGACATTCACCTTGCAAAAATTTGACCTTTTGAACTTTTTTGACTTGTGTATTTTGTTTACTGTTTGTTTGTTTATTTAGATGACCTAACCGTGGACATTGTACCGCCATCGTGATATTATTTAACAAACTACACTAGGCAAACTCCCACAAGGGAATATAAACCGAGCTGACAACAACCAATCTCTCTCCCCATGCAAACATTGGCTTTATTTTTTATGATTAAGATTAAGAATAAGAATTGCCGGAAAAGTGGTTTGGTAATGCATTGGTATCTAATTTAACTGCATCCTGTCAAGATGATTTTAAGTAGTGGGGTGGGCACGGTTCTCGAGGGGTGTATAAAAATCCCATGAGATGACCTTTTAAAGGATTTGGGTACCTTTTCAAAATGTCCATAGATTTACATTAAACTTACAGGGTTTGAAGATAATGATAGTGGAAAGCTTCCCTTCAAATATTATGTACTGAGGTGCTGTAGTTTTTGAGAAATGAGTAAAACATTGTCATAAAAATACGATTTTAAATGATTAAAACAATTTTCGTCTCATGAGACAAAAGTTATTTTGGAAAAGTTTCCGTATGGCGCCACCACTTTTTCACTCGATATGAAATAATATAGTATCTAATTTACCTCAATGAGATATCCCTTTTTGTAAAAATGAGTGAAAAAGTGGTGGCTTCATACGGAAAGTTATCCGTTATTTTCATGACATTGTTTTACTCATTTCCCAAAAAACTGTGTAAGTTTAGTGTAAATCTGTGAACATTGTGTTTTTTGTCCAACAAAAAGTACATACACCCTTTAAACTCAAACCAAAAGATCCATGGCGGATCAGAATAACATTTTATCATACCACAGCCTTGAGCAGTTGTTGTAATTTTTGGCTAATTGCTTTCTTATAAAAATCTTTGTCATCTTAAAAC